>NC_056741.1:1665299685-1665599685 GCF_019279795.1 Protopterus annectens | reverse complement strand
GAATTAACATAAGAGTATGTAGTAATAGTAGTAGATCCACATAAGTGTTTCCTCGCCGCTGTCTGCCTCCATGACATAATGCAAATCATTGTGCAGCCATTACATTGCTAAATTTTTTTCACATGTACCTTAAAGTGTTTTCAGAATGCAGAGTCCTTACATATTAATAGCAGTAACAGCAAGTGAAATGTAGTTGACTGACAATCAGAACAAGAAAACTACTATGTTCAGGCTGTGTCAGCCACTCAACTTTTTATTAATCACTGCTGTGACTAAAAGATAGACAGTAGCATAGCTGTCAGTCATCTATAATTTTACAGAAAGTCTGCGATTTTTATCTCGTATTTTTGCTCTGTGCCTCACAAAAATGTTTTCCGATAACCTATTGAAAAATGCCATCAGTTACAGTTTCATACTACTTATTGTTCAGAAAGCAGACGTTGATATAAGACTACTTCTATTAACTTTTTACTGATTTACTGTAATATGTGTCATACACAATGTGACAGAGTAATAATTCCTAGTTTAGACACCTCTTTTAAGGTTAACATAAATATTTTTGGCAAAACATAACAGCTTATTTCAGTCTGGAAATGTGGTTGCGATAATACGCAAGTACCTATGAATGTTTTATCGCAAACACAGCTTTTCTGCACTGAGAGCATTCTCGGCAACATAGGCGGTAGTATACTTAACACCGAAAGTGTGATAAGAGACCTTGGGACACAGGTGGACAGTAATCTCTCCTTTGATAATCACATCGCCACAGTAGTCAGGAAATCCTTCTACGAGGCACACCTCATCACAAAAGGTTTCTCATCCAGAAAAAAAAGAGGTCATTGTTCGCCTCTACTCATCACTCATTAGACCCATTATAGAGTACAACGCCCCTATTGGTATGTACCTCACAAGACATCTACAACAACTGGAAAGGCCGCAGAAATACCTCACAAAGAGGATTACCAGCCTCAAACAGATGCCCTACGCAGACCATCTCAAAAAAATCCAGCTTTACTCTGTTGCATATCGCCTACTCAGAGGTGATCTCTGCCTAACATACAAAGCTATGTCAAACCCAGAGCTGTTGGACATGCTCCACTTAAAGAAATCCCAATCCCTCAGAGCTACACACTCTAGGGACCTAAACCTTGTCACCACAATAAACAGAACATGCCGGAGGGATAGATTCCTGTCCTAGAGACTTCCCATACTCTGGAATAAACTACCTATCTATATCAAACAAAGCTCCTCATTAGCACTCTTCAAGAAAAATCTTGATGATTGGATGGGAAATAGGAAATTCACCCCGGGGATCACCTCTGTGGCTCTGCTCAACAGTGGCACAGGAAAATAATTTTCTTGGGTGGCAAAAGCCAGGGTACCTTTTTGGCTGGGCTTTTATAGGCCCCAGGGCCGATAGCCTAGTACCTACTTATGAACCTATGAACATTCCATTCTAATGTGAAACATCATGCTGCCGAGAATGCTGTAAATGCAGAAAAGCTGAGGTTGCAATATTACGTAAGTACCCTTATTTTCAAATAATCTGACTCCCCACTCACAAGTGGGAGTGACACGAAAAGAGGATGAGAACTATCAACATCTAAGTGGATGCATTTAAGTAATTAATACTTAAGGAAATCATTTTAAAATATCTCATACCCTGTGAAGCACAGAATTTTATTACTCTATGTATTTACTTTAGTTGGTTAACTGGAGTAGAACACTGATCCCTCAGAGTCATTTTCAGGTTTAGCAAGGACACAACGCAAATGAATTACATCATAATACCAGTTAAAAAGTCAGCAAACAAATTAGATAAACTTAGGATGACACTGACAGTAACCATCCTTAAACACCGGAGAGATAACAGTTCAGTTGCTGGACAGGATGCTATTTTGAGGTTCCACAGGTGCAGTTTTTCAGTGTCATTGTTGATGATCTCGCAAAAAGCCTGGAAGAAAATATTTGCATTTTGCCAAAGAAAGAAATTTAAAAATTTTCTTTAAAACAAACTACCCACTCCTAAGTAATACACTGGCAACCTTCAAATCCCCATCAAACCCAATTAACTCTGTTGAATATGCATAAATATACAGCACCACACTATACCAGCATATAAACAGCTGCATAGATGTAGCGGTACCAATAGGATCACTTGCTGGGCAAACCCCTGTAACAAGCCAACACAGAGGAACCATAATATTAACAAGCTCTGTAATAAGAGGAAAATAATTTTGGCCAAAAGTAAGTGGAGGAATTCCCAGAATGTTATAGCGCTTGTCACGGAAATAAACTAACAGCTTAGGAGCTTATAAAATCCACCAAGTTTGATGCCAAAATCCATGCAAAAGACAATCACAAGGTATTTTATAATTATGCTCACAATCTCAAAAACAAAATGCAACAATGCACTGAAATGATTGTGAATGATGTTACCAACACTGAGGCTCAAGATACAGTTGAGGCTCAAGATGCAGTGAACCCAATGGCTGATAAATTTTTCTCTGTCTTTCCCCTCTCCTCCCTCTGTATTTTCCTCAAGATATACCAGAAACTGACTCGACTCCAGCTATCACAACAAGACCAGGTCCTATCAAAAGGTAAAAATACTGCATCGCTGGTATATGACACTATCCCTGGAATCCTGGGTGCATCTTAAATAGCACGAAACATGATTTAGCCACACCCCTAATAACACTGTTCAATCTCTGCCCCCAGTACAGATTTTCTACCAAATGACTGTGACCTTGTTAGAGCTAATGACACAATTCACCACTCAGTTATAGTAGAAAAGCTAAATAAACTGGAAATAAACTCTTATGTCACCCATTGGATTGCCATCTGGCTCACAGATAGGACACAGGAAATCAAAACTGGAGAAGTTACCTCCACGAAGTGACCAGTTACCATTGGAGTTCCCTCGGGTTCTCCGCTGGGACTTCTCCTGTTTGGCATCTACTTTTCTGAAGTTAAAGCCAATAATGACGGGCTCTGGCTGATTAAGTTTGCAAATGACTGTAACCTAGGAGTAGTCACTGAATCCCCAAATGACTTAGCCATCCTGAAGGAAGGTTTATCTCAAATAACTGGTACCAAAATCATGGACTAAAATTAAATGCCAAAAAATGCATTACTGGGAAGTCATCTGCCCCAGGGGAACTACCACATTGAATATATGCCGTTACAAATTGATCCAGTTATTCAGGATTTGGGAATGTATGTGGACAGTGACAAGAAAGCCCTTCTATATTGCACAGCTTATAAACAAAGGGATTGTATCTAAATCTAGGGATGTCATTGTCCCACTTTACACAGCCCTCATTAGGCCAGTCTTTGAATATAATGCTCCTTTTGGCATGTATCTGTTCAGACACCTGCAACTGGAATGCCCACAGAGATACCCTACTAAAAGTATAGAAGGCCTATACAACATGTCCTATATGGACCAACTCAAAGTCCTGGCACTATACTCAGTATAATACAGACTGCTAAGAGAGGTGACTTGTGTCTGCCAATACAAGGCATCCGCTGACCCATTACGGATGGTTTTACTGTACATTAGCAAGTCAAATGGCATTAGAAATACTTGGTCTAAGGATCTTAACCAATCCTGCAACATCAACAGAATAGTTTGGAGGGATGGATATATCTTGCAGATGATATCACTGCTCTGGAACAGACTACCCATCCACATAAAATAAAGTTCATCCCTGTCCATACTCAAGAGCAGCTTGGATTTATGGATGAGAAATAGAAAATGTACCACTAACGGACAGAGGCAGCTCGTAAATGCTTTATACTATATGCATGGGTCCACTCAAATTATCTATGATATGACCACAGGTATTCTCATTAGGCTTAATATATAAATATATACATTTAAGTGACTCGATAGAGAGGCTCACTGATGTCCCACTCACTAGGTTGAATAAGGAAAAACTAATACACAGCTGCCTGTCAGGTGCCAGGATCTGTCACATAACGCGCACATTCAGGTCCCTCAACAGGAGGTACAAATATGACTCTGTCATTCTACATGGGGGTGTGAATGACCTGAGCCATACCTCCCTGCACTACATGAAAAGGGACAAGGAGGAGCTTTTGGATTATGTAGCCTAGGCGGGTATGATCCTAGCCCTGAGCAGCATCCTACCATCACCCAGAATGATACTACAGTACAAGCAAAAAATGATTGATTTCAACAATTGGGTAAGTTTCTTGTGTCATTCTAAGGGAATCCAGTATTTGCCTGCCTGGGATGACATGATTGACAGACCTCAATGCTTTGCCAGAGATGGGCTGCATCCATCACCCCTGGGCTTCCGGACACTGGCCAGGGCTCTTGCCACCCCTATAGTGCCTTTTTTAGGTGGTGCTCCAAAGACCAAATTACCACCGTAACAGCTACAAACAAATGCAATCTGAGGGTTATGCTGCTCAATGCTACAAGTCTAAATCTCAAAATGCACTCGCTCAAAGCACTCCTTAAAATGGAGAACATAGATATTTGTGCTGTAACAGAAACTTTGTTCAAAGCAGCGGAAAGCACCTCTGCACTACCAGGCTACAACTCATTCCACACCTTTCGGCCCCAGAAGTTGGACCAAAGCTCCAAAGGCAGTGGTGTTTCTATATTCATAAAGGATGCTCACACCTCCAGACTGGTAGTCCAACATAAAGCAGCAGAGATACTTCAGGTGCTGTTGGGTAAGACAGCGATTCAGGTCGTAGCCTGGTCCTGAACCATGTCCCAAGACTCACACTCCATGTTCCTAAGCACCCTGGAGAACATTAGGGTCCAACCTAACACTCTCATACTGGGCGACTTCAACTACCCAGTTTGGCTTTGTTAAGGGCAGATCATGCCTCCTTAACCTGGTGGACTTCTTTGAGAGGGTTACCAAGGCATTAGACGAGGGAAAGGAGGTCCACTCAGCCTACCTAGACCTCGCAAAGGCTTTCAACACCATTCCCCATTCTAGTATTATAGACAAGCTCACCAGCTTGAACATAAACCCCTACATCATGAGATGGGTTTCCAACTGGCTCATGGATAGAACCCACATGGTGAGAGTTGCAGGCTCTACGTCTGACTCTAAACCGGTTACAAGTGGCTTCCCCCAGGGCTCAGTCCTAGGACTCCTATTGTTCAGTATATACTTCTCAGAGGTACAGGCAAGCATAGGAGGACTATGGCTGACCAGGTTCGCAGACGACTGCAAACTAGGGCCATAAGTGATTCTCCGGCTGATACAGACATCCTCCAGATGGGTCTCACTAAGACGAATACCTGGTGTCAAAATCATAGCCTCAAGCTAAATGCCAAAAAGTGCAGTCATCCCCTTTGGAAAAAACAAAGTACCCGTGAACTACCACATAGGTGGTAGTCCCCTAAATACAGAAAATGTAATAAGGGATCTGGGGACCCAAGTAGATAGTAATCTCTCCTTTGATAATCATATTGCCAAGGGGGTTAGAAAATCCTTCTATGTGGCCCACCTAATCACAAAAGGGTTCGCATCTGGAACAAAAGAGGTTATTGTGCCTCTCTACTCATCACTCATTAGACCCATCATAGAATACAACTCCCCATTTGGGATGTACCTTACAAGACACCTGCAACAGCTGGAAAGGCCACAAAAGTACCTCACCAAGAGGATTACTGGCCTCAAACAGATGTCCTATGCAGCCCAACTCAAGAAATTCCAGCTGTACTTGGTTGCATACCGCTTATTCAGAGGTGACCTCTGCCAGCCATACAAGGCCATGTCCAACCCTGAATTGATTGACATGCTCCACCTAAAAAAAAACAAATCCCAGAGAGCCACATGCTCTGGAGATATAAACCTCACCACAACGATAAATAGAACATGCTGGAGGGATAGATTCCTATCCCAGGGACTCCCCATGCTTTGGAACAGGATTCCAGTATACATCAGGCAGAGCCCCTCACTAACACTCTTCAAGAGAAACCTTGACACATGGATGGGAAACAGAAAATTTACCCAGGGGATCACTGCAGTGGCTCTGCTGGACAGTGGAGCAGGGAACTAATGGCTCTGCTGGACAGAGGCACAGGGAACTAATCTAAGGGGTGGCGAAAGCCAACACATTCTGGCTAGGCTTATAAATGCCCTTGGACAGATAGCCTAGTACTTACCTATGAACCTATTAACTGGGAAAACTACTCATGTACCAATACACTTGCCCAACATTCCCTGGACCAGTTTGTTCTTACCCCCACTAGAGGTAGCAACATCCTTGACCTGGTCATTACTAACATGGGCGACCGTTGCTCTACACCAATAATCAACTACTCCTTGGTTAGATCCGACCACAAACTAATCACCTTGGAAATCCACATCCCTCCCACCTCCCCACCCCCAGCAAAGGTAACTGCCATGAAAAACTTTTCCAAAGCTAACTCTGGGCTCCTAAAAACAGAGATGGATAACTTCACTGCACCCATGCAAATAGAGAACAGGTGCATGACCACCGAATCACACACCTATGCACTGTAGTAACATGCACACGAATGCATGGATTACGTCATATCCAATAGAACCAAGACACTCTCCTCCAAAAAAAGGAAGCCAATCTGGTGGTCCCCTGCCATAAACAAACTCTACAACAGGAGGAGGAAACTGATGCAGAATAAGGTGAAGTCCTAAAACTGGAAAAAATCCCTTATCAGCCTCAACAAAAAGTTGAGGTCCCTCATCAAATCCTCTAAAGCTAGCTATGAAAACAGAATTGCAGCAGATAGTAAAGACAACCACAAGGCATTCTATAGTTATATAAAGCATCTCCATGGTAATACCCAGATATGGTCTGAGCTACTGCACAATGGTACCTTCTATACTGAGCCAACAGATACTGCCAATATACTGGCCGACAGTTTCAGTGCCAACTTTACCCCTCTCAACCCCCCAAAGGACCAATCACAATACCAGTAGATTGCCAGGCACCCAGTATTACTGCAGCACAGGTTAAAACAGCACTGTCCAAGGCCAAGAATACACCTTCTATGGGACCTGACAATATCCCCGGCTGTGTTCTATATGAACTACAGAGTGAACTGGCACCTCACCTGTGTTCCCTGTTCAATCACAGCCTCACCTCAGGCTTTGTCCTTACCGAATGGCACACTGCTACAGTCATCCCTCTCCACAAAAAAGGAGTGACTACATACCCTGGGAACAATCTCCCCATTAGCCTGATGAGTCTGATATTGAAAGCTATGGAACGCATCATCATGGATCTAATAAACAAGGATATAGGGTATCTCTAAACTCTGGATCCCACACAGTTTTGTTTTGTGAAGGGTAGATCATGCCTGCTCAACCTGGTCAACTTCATTGAGTCAGTCACCAGAACTGTGGATGAAGGCAAGGTGCTTCATACAAACTACCTTGATCTGGCAAAGGCCTTTGATACCATTCCCCACTCAGGAATCATGGAAAAACTCATTAAGCTATGCATCTACCCCTATATCACGAGGTGGGTTGCAAACTGGCTCACAGATAGAACTCACAGTGTGAAAGTAACTGACTCCAAGTCAGACTGCTGACCAGTCATGAGTGGGGTCCCACAGGGTTCAGTCCTGGGTTCTCTCCTGTTTGGTATCTATTTCTCTGAAGTCCAGGCCAACACGAAGGGACTCTGGCGGACAAAGTTCACAGAAGATTGCAAGTTGGGAGCTATTATTAACTCCCCAAGTGATGTTGACATCCTACAGAAAAGGCCTCACTGAGACCAGTGACTGGTGCCAGAACCATGGCTTTAAGCTCAATGCAAAAATAAACATCATCCCCTTTGGGAACAACCTGGATCCCATGAATAACCACATCGATGGTAATCCACTGAGCACAGAAGGCGCTATAAGAGATCTGTGAACACAGGTTGACAGCAACCACTCTTTTGACCACCACATTGCCACTGTGGTCAGAAAATCCTTCTATGTGGCACATCTCATTAATAAGGGTTTTGCATCTAGAAGAAAGAAGTCATTGTCTCCCTCTACTCTTCCCTCATTAGGCCAATCATCAAATACAATGCCCCATTTGGCATGTACATCACTAGACACCTGAAACAAATGGAGAGGCCACAAAAGTACCTCACAAAGAGGCTCCTAGGCCTTAAACACTTGCCCTACATGGACAGACTCGTATATAGTTACAGTGCAAACAAAAGGGCTTATTATATACGGTTACAATGCACATGTAAGGGGTTGTCATATATAGTTATTGTACAAATGAAAGGGCTTGGCATATATAGTTAAAGTGCACAGTGAAAGGGCTTGTCATTTAGAGTTGCAGTGCATATGGAAGGGCTTATCATACACAGTTACAGTGCACATGAAAGGGCTTGCTATTTATGTATACAGTGCATGGGGAAGGGCTTGTCATATGATAAAAAGTCTGTCATAGGGCTTGTTATATAGGGTTACAGTACATATCTAATGGCTTGTGATATATAGTAACAGTGCATACATAAGGGCTTGTGATATAGGGTTACAGTGCACATATAAGGGCTTATTATGCAGTTACAGTTAACACAAGGGTTTGTCATTAAGGTTACAGTGCACACTTAAGGGCTTGTCATATAGGGTTACACTGCACATGCAAGGGCTTGTCATATAGGGTTACAGTGCGCACACAAGGGGTTGTCATATAGGGTTACAGTGCACATGCAAGGGTTTGTCATACAGGGTTACAGTGTACACATAAGGGCCTGTCATATATAGTTACAGTGGTAACATAAGGGCTCATCATGTAGGGTTACAGTGCACACGTAGGGGCTTCATATACGGTTACAGTGCCTACCTAATGGCTTGTAATATAGGATTACAGTTCACAGGTAAGTGCTAGTCATATAGGGTTACAGTTCACAAGTAAGGGCTTGTCCTATATAATTACGCTGCACATGTAAAGGCTTTTCACATATTGTTACAATGCACATGTAAGGGTTTGTCATACTTTGTTACAGTGTACATGCAAGGGCTTGTCATATAGGGTAACAGTGCACAGGTAAGGTCTTGTCAGATAGGGTTACGATGGACACATATAGGCTTGTCATATAGGGTTACAGTGCACATGCAAGGGCTTGTTATATAGGGTTACACTGCACAGGTAAGGGCTTGTCATATAGGGTTACAGTTCCCAGGTAAGGGCTCATCTGATAGGGTTACTGTACACAGGTAAGGGCTTGACAAATGCAGTTACACTGCACACCTAATGGTTTTTCATATATTGTTACAGTCATAGCTCTCAACCTCTTAGTGCAAGAAATCTGGACAAAGCCTGACATAACGGGGGGACAATGACCC
This sequence comes from Protopterus annectens, assembly GCF_019279795.1. Lineage (NCBI taxonomy): Eukaryota > Metazoa > Chordata > Ceratodontiformes > Protopteridae > Protopterus > Protopterus annectens. Next base: position 1,665,590,354 of record NC_056741.1, on the reverse strand, counting down.
AAAAAATAGGGGCAGATTTTAAATAATGCTCTTTTAAACATAGAAAATGCTCTAGAATAACAGGGTTTAAATTAAGGAAAAACTAATACACAGCTGCCTGCATTTTCTGAAGGATTTGAAGTCTGAAACTCAAATGTACGTAATTATTTATTAACATCAATCCTGAGATTATCCCAGTGATACAGAAGAAAAACACAAATTTTATGAGGAAAAGAACAAATATTAGGCAAAAATCTGGACAATGTGTGCAAATCTGGACAGTTGACAGGTATGGTTACAATGCATACTTAATGGCTTTTCATATAGCTTCACTGCACCTCCTCCCTCAGATGAAACTGACAACTATGCTCTACACCAGTGGTTTATACAAACACCTGTATAACTGCACTGACTCAGCCGTACCTGACAGCACCAAAACAAGCTCCTCAAGGAAGAGCAAACCTGCCTGGTGGACAACTGCTATTAAAAGGCTTTACAATAAGAGGAAGAAATTGCTGTCTAACAGTAACAGGGAGCAAGGCCTCCTAGACTGGAAACACTCCGTCCTTAGCTTAAATAAGCAAATAAGACCTCTTCTGAAGTCCTCCAAAACAAACTACAAGTCCAAATTAGCTTCCTCAACAAAGGAAAACCACAAGGCATTCTATTTTTACATCTCTAGCCTAAAAGGAAAGGCCCAGATTTGTGCAGAACTGGTAGATAATGATACCACATATACCGAGCCTGTGGACATAGCTAACCTGTTGGCCAACAGGTTCTGTGAAAGGTTCACTCCCCTGTCCCCATCACGTGTACCCCATGACATCCCTACCACCTATTCTCACGTGTACCCCATGACATCCCTACCACCTGTTCCCTACTCTGTATCTCTAATGAGTAGGTCGTAAATGCCCTAAGGCCAAAAAACTCAGCATTTATGGGACCTGATAACATCCCAGGCTATGTCTTACATGGGCTCCAAGATGAATTAACAATACTGTTGGGTACTCTCTTCACTCATGGTCTAAGCACCAGCTTCATACCAGTTGAATGGAACACATACCATTACTCCCTTGCACAAAGGTGGTGTTTCCACTGAACCCAGAATCTACAGACCTATTAGCCTGACTAGCCTTATCTGAAAAGCCATGGAGCAAATCATCATGGACCTTATCAACAAAGATATAAGTAATCTCCAAACACTTCACCGTACTCAGTTTGGATTTATCAAAGGGAGATCATGCCTGTTAAACTTGGTGGACTTCTTCAAGACAGTCACCGAGGCCCTGGACGAGGAGAAACCTGTGCATACAGCCTACCTGGACTTAGCCAAGGCATTTAACACTATCCTCCACTCAGGCATCATTGACAAACTCACCCATGTAGACATCAACCCTTACATCTTTAGATGGGTCACTAACTGGCTCACTGATACAACTCATATAGTCAAAAGAGGGGAAGCCACCTCCAACAGCAGAACTGTAACCAGTGGTGTTCCACAGGGATCGGTCCTGGAACCTCTACTGTTTGGAATCTATTTCTCCAAAGTACAAGCAAAAGCTAAGCTGTGGCTGTTTGCTTATAAATGCAAACTGGAAGCGGTTATAGAATCTCCAAATGGTGTCAACATCCTACAAGAGGGTCTTACACAAACAAATGATTGGTGCCAAAGTTATGACCTTAAATGCACTGCAAAAAAATTGTATTATCATTCCTTTCGGTAAAAGCAATGTTCCTGCTAACATATCAATAGCAACACCTTAAGTAACATTCGTCGGCGAGAGACCTGGGCACACAGGTTGACAGTGACAATGTCTCCACAGTGGTAAGAAGGGCATTTTATATTGCTCATCTCATAAGTAAAGGCATTGCCTCCAAAAAAAAAAAAAGTTATAACTTCCCTGTACTCCTCCCTCATCAGGCCAATAACTGAGTACAATGCCCTTTTGCTATGTACCTTTCCAAATAGCTGCAGCAATTGTTTAAACCACAAAGGTTCTTCACCAGGAAAACTCAAGGTCTTCACCATCTGTTCTATGTGGATTGACTGAAATCACCGTCAATTTATTCTGTTTCATACAGACTACTCAGAGGTGATCTCTGCCTTGCATATAAGGCAATCTCTGACTGTGCATTATGGGAAATGCTTCATATCCAAAAGTCAAATGGTACACAGGTTACTTGCTCTAAAGACCTTAACCTGGTATGTGACATTAATACAACCTGCTGGAGGGACAGATTTGTCTCCAAGAGGTTACCACACCTTTTGAACAGACTCCCACTTCATGTCAAACAGGCATGTCACTGACCCTCTTCAAACGCAATCCGGACGATTGGATGGGTGACCGTAAATTCAGCCCGGGGGTTCTACCTGTATCCCTCTTGGAAAGTGGCAATAGGCACTGATCATGGAAATATGAGTAAAAACTTGGCTAGGCTTGTAAGGCCCCTAGGGCCATAAGCCTAGTAACTTCCTATGATCCTATATATTGTTACAGTGCACACGTAAGGGCTTGTTATATATTGTTACAGTGCGCATGCAAGGGCTTGTCATACAAGGTTACAGTGCAGATATAAGGGCTTGTCATATAGGATTACAGTGCACATGTTAAGAGCTTGTCAGAGGATTACAGTGCACATGTAAGGGCTTGTCATAGAGGATTACAGTACGCATGTAAGGGCTTGTTATACAGGATTACAGTGCACATTTAAGGACTTGTTATATAGGATTACAGTGGATATTTAAGGGCTTGTTATATAGGATTACAGTGCACATGCAAGGGTTTCTCATACAGGCTTACAGTGCAGATTTAAGGGCTTGTCATATAAGGTTACAGTGTACACATAAGGGCTTATATATAGTTAAAATGTACATGCAAGGGCTTGTCATATAGGGTTACAGTGCACAGGTAAGGGTTTATCATATATATAGTTATAGTGTACATGTAAAGGCTTGTCATATAGGGTTACAGTAGACATGTAAGGGCTGGTCTTAAATAATTACAGTACACATGTAAGGGCTTGACATACAAGGTTACAGTGCACACATAAGGGTTTCTCAAATAGGGTTACAGTGCCCATGGAAGGGCTTGCCATATAGGGTTACAGTGTAAATGTAAGGATTTGTCATATATATTTACAGTACACAGATAAGGCCTTCTCATATATAGCTACAGTGCACATACAAGGGCTTGTCATATAGGGTTACAGTGTACACATAAGCACTTGTCATATACAGTTACAGTACACAGGTAAGGGCTTGTCATATAGGGCTGCAGTGTGTACATAAGGGCTTGTCATACAAGGTTACAGTGCACACATAAGGGCTTGTCATATACAGTTACATCGTACAAGTAAGGGCTTATCATATAGGGTTACAGTGCACACGTAAGGGCTTGTCATATATAGTTACAGTGCACACATAAGGGTTTGTCATATAGGGTCACAGTGCACACATACAAGCTTGTTATACATAGTTACAGTGCACACGCAAGGGCTTCTTGTATATAGTTACAGTGCACAGGTAAGGTCTTGTCATATAGGTTACAGTGCTCAGGTAAGGGCTTTGTCTTGCATGGTTACAGTCCACATTTAAGGGCTTGTCACAAAGGGTTAGAGTGTACACACAAGGACTTGTCATACAGGTTACAGTGCACATGTAAGGGTTTGTCACATACAGTTACAGTCCACATGTAAGGGCTTGTCATATACGGTTATAGTGTACACCTAAGGGCTTGTCATACATAGTTACAATGTACAAAAAAGGACTTGTAATATGAATTGGGATAGTGTAACACAGAAATGCACACAACGGTTATATAACTCTTCTTGTATATAAAACTTAAAAAAATGAGCATTCTGACAGTGATGTAGTGCAGGTATGTGGTGAGAGGTGGGGTAAAGTGGGAACATCATAAGTTCTTACTAGGCATGTGGTCAAGAAGTTGACTCAGGAGCCTACCCATTTTCCATAGCACCTTCTTGGTCACTAGGCCAGAGTCACACAGTAGATAAATGAAATCTAAATGAATCAAACCTTGGGCTACACGTAACAACTCATAACATTAATCCTCTACATTAAATAACTGGAAAAATCATCATCTGTTCCAGAATTCTGATAATTTAAATCTTGTTTGCTATAATTCATATATGATATCTAAATACCAGCAAAAGTTCTGTACTATAATAATCATGTTTTGCAATAAGAAAATAAATTGGGACTTTCAAAATCAGACAATTGAAAACATGACACTTCCCAGAAATCATCTGTGTGACATCAGCACATCGATATTTTACTTTTCTGCCTTCAAAGAAACCACCCACTTCCGGCACTACTGTAATTGGGTTAGTGCTTAGAGGCACATTGTCAGTGAAAAGGTTCCTGGATGTGTGAGTGTGGCAGAAGTTGTAACGTTACAGAATCAAGACCTTGATTAGTGGAAAACTGTGACAGATGAACCTCTGTGCTCTCCACCACATGCACATGTGCTCAAAACCAACTGAATGCATTTCCTTTTATGACTGTAGAACTAACCTCCCTATTCCCTCTGGGACCTACTCCTTAATAATCTGACACAAATGCCGGCATTCCTTTAGAGAGACAGGGATGGGTGCATGAGCTCTCAGTAGGGCAGTAGCAGCCAGGAAACTGTCTTCATTTTTTTAATTTATTATATTCTCATTTCAAAGTTCAGCACATCCATTGCACTCAGGGAAAAAAAAGTGCCTAACAAAAACCCAGTCAAACCTAGCAAACAGTTTGCAATTCATACCTATTATTCTCAGTTCTGTCTTCATTTTATTAATCTCATGTTGTACAAGAACCAACATCCTGCCTAAAACTCCTTACAATTACTCACTTTCTGTTTTCATTTTTCCGTTTCTTATTATACTCCTAAAATGACATTTGGCATGGTGCAAAAACAGGTAAATCTGTGTCCTAGTTACTGTGGTTTACTAAGACAAGGTTTTCAAGACAATTATTTCAGTAATCAAAAACAATATATTCATAATCTCAAAATGTTTGGGAAAATATATAACCTGAACTCAATGTGGATATTTGCTTTCAGCCCATAAGACTATATACCTTTATGTACCGAAGTGCTTCTTTTTAATATTGTTCTGTCTGGAACATCTATAACACATACAGGCACCTGCATCATGTCTATTTGTTTTTTTTCAGCACAGGTATAAACACAAATAAGCAAATGGTGGGACCAGGGAATGGTCCCCCAGATTGCATTTCTCACCCAACCTGCACCCCCCCCCCCCCACACACACACACACACTCTTACAAATGCACATCATCATCACAATACTTTTGTTTTTTAAACTTTCACATAAGGGATCAATTAAATATATATATATATATATATATATATATATATATATATATATATATATATATACATACACATAAATACATATACACACACACACACACACATATATATATATATATACACACATATACACACATATAACTGATACACACACACACATATATTATATATATATATATTTTATTGCACTATTAGACAATACATATGTCGTTTATTGCACTGTTAAAGAATTAAAATCACATACCTGCTACCTCAGCAACCGTTTCCAATCTGTTAAATGGCTTTCTGCTACCTCTCCAGAACTTCCTATAAATATAGGGGTTCCCCAAGATTCAGTACTTGGCCCACTGCTATTTAATATTTTCACCAATCTGTCATCTACCTCCTCACCACTGTCATCACTTGTACAATACGCTGATGACTCCACAGTCATCACCATAGCTGATACCCTCTCTGATCTACATACGACAACTCAGAACTCCTTTTTGTCAGTTGAAAACTGGCTCAACAAGAACCAGCTAATCCTAAATCCAAAAAAGACCAAACTCCTGCTCTTCATCTCAAAAACTATGAATCATCTTAAACCATCTTTCTCTACCACTTCCCATAATAATACACCTATCACAGTGGAAACTCACACCAAACTACTTGGGGTCATTATTGATGACCAGCTGAAATTTGACCTGCATGTTCTCAGTAACATTAAGAAACCCCATCTAAAACTTGGCCTCCTCTACAGAAATAAAAACTTTTTATCCAGTAAAGCCAAGATAGCCCTATCCCATGCTTACCTACTCCCAACCCTTCTTTATGGCTCTCAAATCCTCACCAACTTACAAGTCACACTAATCGCTAAAGTACAGTCTACTTACAACAAGGTGGCTAAATTTGCTGCCGAACACCCCTACCATTCTCATCACTGCTTAGCCCTCAGGAAACTAAATTGGTTAGAGCTTCCTCACACCCTTCTCCTGTCTCAGCTTCAGATAATACATTCTGTACTGCATCTGCCCTCCTTCTGTCCCAGCATTATCTCTATCATCTTCCCCTACTCCTCACTTAGAACTCTTTGGAGCTCTGAACAACATCTCCTTTCTATATACAATCTAAAAATCAAAATAGGCAAGAATCTCTACAGCTATTCCCCAGCTGAGAACTGGAATAAACTTCCACTGGACATTGAAAATATTAAGCCTGTTTTCTAACTTGTACCTGACTGTATTTGTACTATTCTTGAGTGACCCGTCAGTTTGTGTTATGGCGGATCTCTAGCGCCTGACAGGCAGCTCACCGTGACCTCCTCCCCTTGTTCAGCCTGGTTGCGGGGACGCCAGTGTGTGTGATGATAGAATCACACACCTAAATACATATCAGGGTGTTGTGTTGGCTGTGACTGTGACTGTCGGCACACTGGCTTTGTGCTATGTGTGTGTTGTTTTTTTTTTTTGGGGGGGTAGTTTTTTGGGTGTCTGCTTTGGAGGTCTCTGCTGCTTAGGCAGATTTTTATTTAGAGCCTCCGAGTATGTTTTTGTGTGTTTATGTGTTTGGTTTGCTGTCGTGGTAGGTCTATGTGAGACTGGAATTGTAGTGAGTGTGGTTTCCTTCTCCTCCTGACTGGTTATGCCAGTACTAAGTTGAGAGAGCTTAGCCTCCAGTTTGGCTATATGGTTGCATCTCTCACATGTGTTGGAATTTGTTGGGAGGAGGAGAGGGTTGCCTGTGTACATGAGGCACTTGTAACATTGCCTCAAGATTCCCAGATTCACCAGCTGGACCGGAGAGGAGATTGACAACTGACCTTTGGACATGCTAGAATAGTATTGGGAATTCCTTTATAATTGAAAAAAAGGGCCAGTGGGGAACAATGTACTCAAGGGGAGTTTTTGAGGGTGTAGTGCTTTTAATTTTTTAGTGCTGACTTATATAATTGCTTTAGTGAGCAAGTGCCAGGTAACTTAAATGCAATGTGTTACAGGTAACTTAAATGCAAAAATGACAAACAGTAACTTTCTTTCAAGTGAAACAAGGAAATAAGTACAGTAAGCAATGCAGATATCACTAGGGATCCACAGAATTGCTAAAAGGCCGCGTTTTAGGTGGAATTAGGTTAGCGTTTCAAGAAAATAAAGAAACAACAAGCATACAAAGCTAGATTCAGCAGGCCTGGATCTAGTCTATGCTACAGCAAACAAGGTGTACCAATTTCAGTAAGAAGCAGTTCAAATATGCAGGCACTATAAGCCTTTAACCAGAAATTCCCAGCTCAGAAGGACAAGAGTCCAGCCTCTCCTCCCACAAGAGTGCAGAACACGAACCCTCTTAATGTAAAATAACTGGCCTCAAGCCCAAGTGCTTAAACCAGAATTAATACACTTTTAGAATAACAGACAACGAGCCCTCAATCAGCAGTTCCCAACTTAGAAGGATGTAAGCTACCTGTTCTGCCACTACAGTGAAGACCACAAACCTTCTTAATGTAAAACTGGTCTGAAGCCCAGGTGCTTAAACTAAAAGGCTTAGAATGAGTTACACCAAGCAGTAATAAATACAATTGAGTACTTTTAAGATGACGCCAAAGCAAAATAAAGTAGGAAAAAACACAAATACAGTAAAAGCAGTTGTTCTTGCCAGGAGTGTATTCATGCGTGTATTTATGTATTTACAGAGCAGCATCATTGCTGCATTTTGTAAGAACACTCGCAGGCCTTTCCAAAAAACACACACAAAGACATGCGCGCGTGCACACACGCAAACACTCATGCACATTTACACACACACACAGACACACACACACACACACACACACACACACACACACACACACGCATGCACACATACATGCACGCACACACAGAGACACAGACACACACAGACATGCACACACAAAGGCACACACAGACACACATGCACACACAGACACACACACACAGACACACACAGAAACACACACCCTCTCTCCCTCTCTCATTTCATCCATTTCTTTCAGCTTCTTCATACCAATCCCTTCAAATACCTTCACACCACCACACACACAAATCAATCAGCCAACATCAAATGAACTTTCACTAATGAGGCCAGACCACTAAGACTGAAGGTCCCTTTTACCCACAAGTACAAAAAAGAATACCTCCAGGGGTTTTAGGTGTGGTGTCTGAATATACTATCTGTTGCAGAAAGTTCCAAAAGCCTGCTAACTATAAACTACAAATTATAGCCCCTGAGGCAATGACACCCACAGAATGACTAAATTAACTGTGTTTCCCCTTACATTTCTGAACAAGACAACATCCGTGCAATGCTTGAAAATTACTTAAAACAGCAATCAGAAACGACATCAAACTATTACACTGAATTTCTCTGTCAGCAGAATACATTTTGTCTGTCTACTCTGCCCTTTTAAGACATTCAACTAGCTCTTTGTTATCTCTGGTTTCCTGAATGCATCTGTGGTTTCTGATTTCCACACCCAGTGTGATACTCTTCCTTTCATCAACCACCCCTGCCATGAAGAAATCTTTCTCAGATCTGATGTCCAGAGTGCTCCTTCTTACTAAAGATTCTCTCCATCCGTTGTCTGTGACATTTCTTTCATCTGTCCTTCCAGTTTAGATGGATCCTTCCACATCTTCCCAACATTATTTTGTAAACATGTACCATGCCCCCCCCCCCCTTTTTCACTGTCCTGGTTACCACGGAAAAAGAGATCCAGTTCATTTAGTCACTTTTCATAACTTTTCTATGCATACCTCTCACCCTCCTCCTCTTCTTCTTCTTCTTTCGGCTTTTTCCCGGTTAGGGGTCGCCACAGCGGATCACCTTGTCCACTCATGATTGGCAGTGGAGTTTTACGGTGTCAAGTTGCAGCCCGGCGCCCAACCTTCCACAGAAGGCACACACACACACATAGGGCCAATTTAGAGTGTCCAATCCACCTACAGCATGTCTTTGGGATGTGGGAGGAAACTGGAGCACCCGGAGGAAACCCACGCAACCACAGGGAGGACATGCAGACTCTGCACAGAAGGCACCCCAGCCGAGGATCGAACCAGAGAACCTCTTGCTGTGAGGCCACTCACCCACCAGTTGACCTTTTTGTGGACTTCCTCCCAATGAGCTAATATGATTTCTTTTACATGTCATCCAAAACTGCACAAAGTACAAAGAGTGGGCGCAGCAAGGCCTTCTTCAGTTCCAGAATCTAACCCTTAAGGATACACCCCATTGCCCTATTTAATACTGCTACTACCCTGTCACATGACTTCTGGTTGCCTAGACATAGCACCATTATCATTCCCATTTCCTTTCTCTTCATTCTTCTTCCCACAGCTGGTAGCTTACATTCGGGTTGTTGTGCCATATGTGCAGTATACTTTGCATTTGTTTATTTTTTGTTTTACTTATCTGACATTTTTTTTTTTACTGTGAAAATCCATCAGGGCATAAAAACAACTTTCAGCAGAGGCCTGGGATGGTTACTAAAATGAAGTAAGATAAAAAGTTCTACAGTGGAGAAGAATAAGAGCAATGGCCTGCGTATAATATATATATATATATATATATATATATATATATATATATATATATATATATATCTATATAGATCAATGTCGGATGGTCGAGTTGATGGATGAGACCATATGATCGAGTTTCTGAAAATTCAAACATAAAAAAAAACAACAAAAATCTACTTTTTTTTTTTTTACATTGTGCGGGAGGGGGGTAGCCTCCCTGCTCCCCCAACACTTCCTGCAAATTACATATACCAAGTCTGAGATCTCACTACATTGAAGAAAAGGGTAAATTTCCCGATCCTCGCTGTACCGCAATCTCCATTCAAAAGCTTTGAGTTTTCCAAAACTCAATTACATTGTCTGAACCATATGAATTTCGAGTTTCTGAAAACTCGATCAACTGATAGGGATCCACATTTTATATATATATATATATATATATATATATATATATATATATATATATATATATGTATATACATACATGGGTCTACTTTGCTTGGTCGAAAACACATTTGGTCGAAACTGACTTCACCAAGCACACTTGCAAGGGCGCCCGCAGGCAGGTGCAAGGGGGTGCACTTGCACCCCCCTGGAATCGGCTTGCCAGGAAATTAATTTACTTCTAATTTAAAAAAAAAAAAATTGTTAAAGGCGTTCTTCTTTAAGAACGCCTTTTGCATCCAGTCGTACAAACAGAACAGATGCTTGCGACCTGTTTTTGTCTTCTTCATACATGCGACCGATGGTTTAAGTTGTCATCTTCCGCATTCACTCGCGGAATTTGAATTCCAATCCAGAAGCCGTTTGGACTTTGTACGAGCGTACAAGTGAGAGGTAGGTGTGTTTGTTTGTGTTTTTAATTGTTTAAGAGGTGTGTGTGTGTGTGTGTGTGTGTGTGTGTGTGTGTGTGTGTGTGTGTGTGTGTGTGTGTGTGTGTGTGGAATGTTTACAAAATTAGCTTATGTTATTTGAATGTCAACATCAGAAAAATAGACTTACTTAAGGTACTCAATGAACACAGGTTTGTAATGAAGGCTGTATTTAGTGAGACTGTTCTACTTGTTACCAGTGTTTGATGTCCGGAAAACTCTAGAATGAGTGACACATTGCCTTAGTTCTTTTCTGAAATCTTTAGTGTGAAAGGCTTTTATATTTGCATCTGTAAATAAATGAAGTATAATATCACATCATTGCTCTGACACTAGTGAATTTTCAGTTATATTGTGTATTTCTTTCAATGAGGTAAAAGGCAGACAGATTTTAATGTTATCGAAAGCTACAAAAGTGAGTTAGTACAAGTAATATATTTTAAAACGTCAAGTGACTGTACAAAATGCTATGTCACTGTAGTTTCACATGTGCATTTCCCTTGTACATATTCACTTTTTAAATCTAAGAATGTAATTTCCAGATAAAACCTGCTTACTGTTTACTTGAGTTAGTAGAGTCATGCAGTCAGGGGCAACCATTTGCTGTGTTTAGAGGTGTTGCATTTGATGGTTTTATAGTGGAACCTGTTCAGCAACGTCATACGTCTGAGATGAACAGTCTTCCTCAGACTAACTCTGGCAAGTATTAGGAAGAGAAAGACTTCTGCTGGAATATTGTTTTACATGTACAGTAGTGTATGACCAGTTATTTATGCCAAATTATAGCCATGTTCAACATTGACACCATTCTAATACAGTCTTACCCCATTCTAGCTAACTTGCCCCATTCATTTGCTTCTTGCAGTTCCCCCTTGTTGTGAAGTCACCATTCACCACTACTGATTTCATGTCACAAATGAATCTGCAAGTTTTCAAACTACAGATGCCATTACAAAGTACAGAATTAGCAGTATAACAATGTGCTTTACCTGTTCAGGTGGACACTGCAGAGACAGTGACATTTTTAAAAGAGTCTGAGCAGATAGACAAACTGCCCACACTAGATTAAATTTTACTTGTTTGTACAGATGTGTATAGCCACTTGTGAATAGCTTGTTATATGTTCAAACCATTAAATCTACTGTCATTGGTGTGTGTGTGTGTGTGTGTGTGTGTGTGTGTGTGTGTGTGTGTGTGTGTACATACATTTGATTATAAATGTCTTTTATTAACTGCTGTAATCATCAGAACACCCTCCAATGTTAGAGAATCTAAACTTCTATTCCATACTCCCCAAATCAGTTAACAGACATGGTAGCTAAAAGATCTTCACTTAAATTAGTAAAGTGTTGAAGAAACTGCCTCCTGAAATTAGAAACTCACAACAGGCTTGCATACAAATCTCTTGTGGCCATCCACCTTTGCACCAGTTTGATATCTGGTTGTGATATTACCCATGTAAACTTAGATACCTTCTTTTCATTAGATGAACATTGCAAAGTTTAATTTTTACCGTTCTTTCTGGAGAGAGCTCCATGTGCTATACTAATTCATGGTCAGATTAAGGATAGCAGTTTCATTGGTACCCTATCACTTCCTGTCATTGTTATCAAAATATATCTCAAGTAAAGCTGTGCTGTATTTTATACTGGTTTTGTCAAAATTATTGTTCTGTAAATTGTTTATTTTGCTGATTTGTGATGTATCACTGTCTGAAATTATTATTCTGTTACTTGTACTTTCAGTCATGCTGATTTTTCCCCAGATAATAACCTTTCTTAGTTTTATTTGTATTTATATATGTTATGTACCACTATCTTCTAAATTATCACAGTTTTCCCAGGCAACAAGACCCCTGTCCTCTCACCAGATCTCTTTAGCTGTATGTTATAGCCATTATCTGTGATAGAAAATGGCCTCAGGCTGCTGTTCATAATTCAGTGTTTTGTTGTTTGTCTTACTAAGCTTGCCATTCTTGATGTTCCTTATCTTTCTGACTACACTATCTGGGTTTGTTTGTTTCAGTTTTCCTTATAACAAGTTTTGAAACTGTTCTGGTTCATCAGCTTTCACCTTTGGCTTTCAGGTCTAGGTGGTCCAGTCTACTGAATTAGATTGCACTAAGAAGTGGCAGTCCTTCACTTCAGTGCAATGCATGTGGTCTCAGGCTTCCTCCCCTGCTAGCATCAAGGTGAGTCTAGTGAGTTAGCTTCCAGATCTTTCTGTTAGTGGTCCTAGACTTTCTTCACCAGGTTCCTTTCAGGTCCCATTTTCTTGCTGACAGCAAGTCTGGCCCTGGAACTGCTGCCTTTGACACTCTCCCTGGTGGCAGTACCATCAGTGTTATGAAGACCAGACTGATCAGGGGTCACACTGGCATCGGGACTGAGAATCCACTCTTTAAATGTTAATGTAGAGTTTGCCCTGATAAGAGACATTGCTTGGTGATTTGGGGTGTAAGAGCCCTGTGAGAAAGTTACTGACCGCAGTGACAGAGAAAGAGGGAGGTAGGAGTGTGTGTGTGTGTGTGTGTGTGTGTGTGTGTGTGTGTGTGTGTGTGTGTGTGTGTGTGTGTGTGTGTGTGTATAAAAGGTGGTAGCATATCCTTCAGCTGTCCAGGTTTTTGAAGACTGTCCAGATTTTTGCCCCATATTCCTCCTAAAAAGGATTGAAGTTGCTAAATAGTTTTAGACATCATATCCTTTAGAAAAATGCATACCAACACAAATCCTGTTATTCTAGCAATTTTATAAGTTCATGAAAGCAATATTTATAATCTGTCCCTGTTTATTTTAGGCTTTGTCCAGATTTCTTGCACTAAGAAGATGAAGTGTGTGTGTGTGTGTGTGTGTGTGTGTGTGTGTGTGTGTGTGTGTGTGTGTGTGTGTGTGTGTGCAAGTCTACTTAAAATGTGCAACTGTTTTGTTTAGCAAATGGTATCATTATTGTGGTACAGAATTTTAAAGCAATGTTAGCACAGCAGGTAGCATACATGCATCTTGATGCAAAGGGCTGTAGGTTCTATTCCTACAGCATGTACATTTGTATTTTAAGGTGGTATGGTTCTGCAGTGCTAAGTATGCCCTCCTTTGGATGAGACACCTAATAACTAAGAACCTGTTTTTCAGCTTGCCACCCATTCCCTATTACAGTATACCAGCTTACCATTTATTTTAATGTAACCTAGGCAATTTATTCTTCAAGGGCAACAAGCACTGAATTTGTACATGAAACACTGATATATAATGTTGTTTTCTAGCAACAACCTCTTCATTGGTTTCAGATCTCTTTAAAGTGGAATTATTCAGATGACTTTTACTTCTGCAGAGATTCTGCAAATTGACTGATACTGGTGGATTGTATGACAGAAGTTTGAGTGGCCCTTTATAGTTGAAATGTTCTGAATGGGCAGTTTGTCATTATTGGTTCATATGATTTGTTTCATTGCTTAAAGGAAAAATGTTCAGAACTATAAATTTAAAACACACTCTGACATGTGGAGCTGTATTATACAAGGGATATAATTAAATTATTATATAGTATAATTAATACAATCAGGAAGGTGAATTAAAGAACTTTTGCATGGTTATAAAAATGTGTACAAGGAGCCAATGATTTGAAAACAGCCCAAAAGTAAACTTACCCTGCCACTGGCCAGATGCATTTTCTTTGAATGTGGATTTCAATGCTGTTTCAGTGAAAGTGGGTTTCAAAGGTAGAGAACTTTTAGTGCTAAGTCTGTTTTCATTGTAAGACTATTGCTTTGTTTAGGTTTAGTAAATGTCTATCAGTGTTTGTGCTATAAAATTTGAAATAAAAGTTGTAAATTAAATCCAAATATCTGTAATCATTGTAGAAGTAAAGCATAAAAAGTACAGTTGTGTACACTTACCATAAATGTAGATGTTCGAGTGTCTTCACTGTTGCAGTCATGACTGTAGGGTTCTCCCCTGCCGGCAGGCAGTCTTCAGTTGGCCAGGATCCCAAAGTCTGGGTCCGGCGTCAGCTGTTCAGCCATGCTCCCTGACGTCAGAGCGCCAGGAGTACAAAGCTGACAGCCGACGCCATGTTCTCCAGTTTTTCTTGCCCCAGATGTCAGGTGTTCCAAAATGAGTAAGATCCCATACCCTTTGCAAATACACCTCAGAAGAAGGGTGAAAAAAGGAACCACACAAAAGAAAAAATAAGAGGGGACAAGAGAGAGGGAAACCCAGACTGCAACAGTGAAGACACTCGAACATCTACATTTATGGTAAGTGTACACAACTGTACTATGTTCATCGTGTTTCACTGCTGCAGTCATGACTGTAGGGTTGAATCCCAAAGCAGAATAAAAGGGAGGTGGTCATAAAGTAGAGGGAGCGGCTAAAAGGCCCTGCAAGACTGCAGAAGCAAAGCCTGCCCTAGACTTAGAGTAAAGAGGTAGATTGTAGTGCTTAGAAAAAGTATGCACTGAACTCCAAGTTGCAGCTTCCAAAATGTCCTTGGTAGGAACTCCTCTGCGGAAGGCAGCTGAAATGGCAGCAGCTCTGGTAGAGTGAGTCCTTATAGACCCTGGGATTTGCTTTCCATGGTGTGAATAGCAAAATCCGTTTCCATGAGCAATCCATTTGGAAATGGTCTGTTTTGAAATAGCTTTACCTTGGGAACTTGAAGCATAAGAAACAAACAATTGCTCAGATTTCCTGATGTCCTTGGTTCTGTCCAGGTAAAAACGTAGCTGTCTGTGTACATCCAAGGAATGCAAGATCCTTTCCCCCTTATTTTGAGGAGTGGGGAAAAAAGTTGGCAAGTGAATAGTTTGATTTAAAGCCACTTTGGAAATCACCTTAGGCATGAAAGTAGGATTAGTCCTCAAAGACACCCTGTCTTGATGAAAAGTAATATAAGGTTCCACAGCCATGAGAGCTTGCAACTCCGAAACTCTCCTGGCAGAGGTCAGAGCTGACAGAATGGCTGTCTTCCAAGATAAAAACTTGATGTCAGATGTGGCAGCAGGCTCAAAAGGAGGTAAGGTGAGTTTTTCCAAAACATAGTTGAGATCCCAAGCAGGAATGGGAGGAGATCTAGGGGGCTTTAAGTTCTTAACTCCTCTGAGAAACTGTCTCATGAGTTGGTGGGAAAAGATTGGAGGGTCTGTATTATAATGAGCAGAAATAGCAGAGGCATGTATCTTTATGGAAGAGAAAGAGAGACCCTTATGTAAGAGGTCTGTCAGGTAATTCAAAATCAGAGGAATGTTAGGAATAAGAGGATCGGAATCCTGAGCCTGCATTCAGGAACAAAATCTTTTCCATTTTCCTGCATAAGATTTTCTAGTGCTAGGACGTCTGGCTTTTAAAATGACATCCATAACCTGCTTGGGTAGGAGAGAATGAATCAAAGACCCTGGATTAACCAGGCCGCCAGGCTGAGAGTTTTGACATGGGAGTGCAGAACCTGACCCTGGTGTTGGGACAGAAGGTTCGGAGTCTGTGGTAAAACCCAAGGGGGCTCCAGCCAATTTGGGGCCAGCAAGATTATCATCTTGGGCTCGTCCTGTTTGATCTTTAATAATACCAGTGGAAGAAGAGGAAGAGGTGGAAAGGCATACCCCGAGAGGTTTCTCCAACTGAATGATAGTGCATCCACTTTCCAAGCTAGTTCATGGAATGTCCTGGTGCAACAAATCTGTAGTTGATGATTGAGGTGGGATGCAAAGAGGTCTATGTGAGGACATCCCCAGACTGCTGTAATCGTCTTGAATATTTCGGTGTCAAGCATCCATTCGTGTGGGTCCGACAAGTTTCTGCTCAGACTGTCTGCCAGGAAGTTTTGCTTCCCTGGTAGAAACTGAGCTTGAAGGTCCAGTTTGCAAGCTAGAGCTGTGTTCCAAAGATTCATGGCTAGTCTGCAAAGGGGATAGGAATGGGATCCCCCTTGCTAGTTTATGTACCACATAACTGTGGTGTTGTCTGTCTGTATCAGTAGTTGTCCTGGTTGTAGAAGATTCCTGAAGGCCAATAGAGCTTTCTGAACGGCTAACATTCCCTTTAAATTGATATGCAGGTGCTTCTGATCCTTTGTCCAAAGGCCCTGCAGACAGTTGCCCTGAAAATGGGCTCCCCATGCATAATCTGAGGTGTCCGTGGTTAGTATCTGAGTGGCAGGAGGCAGACTGAAGGGTTTTCCTTTGTTTAGAGTACATGCCTTGGACCACCAAAGGAATTCCTTTTGAAGATAAGGCAGGACGGTGATCTGTATGTCTAAACTGTGGCAATGCTGAGACCATACACTTTTTAGGTACCACTGTATTTTCCTCATATGTAGTCTTGCATATGGTACGAGAAGGATGCAGGAGGCCATGTAACCCAAAGCCTGCAGGAATTTCCTTGCAGATAGCTGAGTTAATGTTGCCAAGGTTTTGAAAGTTTAAGCCAGCTGTAATTGTTTTTCGTATGTCAGAAATGCCATCTGGGTTGTTGTGTTTAGAGAAGCACCCAGAAAAATTATCTGTTGTGAGGGTGTCAAATTTGACTTTTTTATGTTTACAGTGAATCCCAGGAACTTGAGAAGATTCTGAACAAACTCTAGATGCTGGAGTAAGACATCCCTTGAGTCTGCAATAAGCTACTACTGGAGCCAGGCATTTGGTGAAGACCCTGGGCGCAGTAGACAATCCAAAGGGCAGCGCAAAGAATTGATAGTGCCTCGATCCGGCCTTGAACCGGAGGTATTTCCTGCATTCCTGCCTGATGGGAATGTGTAAATATGCCTCCTTTAAATCCAAAGTTACAATCCATGCATTTTTGGTCAGCATTGGAAGTAGCTGCTGTAGAGTAAGCATCTTGAATTTTGGTATCTCGAGAAAAGTGTTCAAGACTGACAGATCCAGAATGGGTCTCCATGAATTTTGCTTCCTGGGGACTAAGAGCCTTGAGTAAAAACCTTGTCCCATCTCTGAAAGTGGAACTAGTTCTATGGCTTTCATAGCCAAGAGAGCTTCCACCTGGTTTAAGGCCTCTAACCACTGATGTTTTGGAAGATCTGGCCATCCGCTTGGTCTTGGTAGGGTATGAAAATGGAATTTGTAACCTCTTGAAACCACATCCAGAACCCACTTGTTTTGGGTTATACGAGTCCAATTTAGGTGAAAAAGAGAAAGTTTTCCTCCGAGAGGGGCTTCCAGGCAAGAAGTTCCTGCAGCCCAACAGAGGGAGTCATTGAGTCTGTTTTCTATGAGCTTGCGACCTGTCCTCTCCTCCCCTAGGGGTGGAAGCAGTCCACTGTCTTGGTCTATAAGAGGCTTGCATTTGAGGCCTTCCTCGGGAGCGTCTGTATCTACCCCTCTGAGGCCTGACTGAATTGGGAAAGGACCAATGTTTTGTAGGCCAATTCCTACTAAATCTGGGTGGCTGTACTTGTAAGAAATCCTTAACCGTTTGCATGGATTTTGCCTTGTCCTCCATCTTCTTTATCACCTCTTCAGCTTTAGATCCAAACAAAACATTATGCTGAACAGAAGCATCCAATACTTTGGCTTTTACTTGATCTGGCAAATTTTGTTCCTTTAACCATGCATGCCTTCTAATGACTGTGCCAGAGGCAGCAGCCCTACAAGAAGCCTCCAAGGCATCAAATCCGCAGTGTAAACCATGCTTCCCAACTTGTTCAGTGGCATGCATTAAGTCATGTAATTCCTTATCTGCAAAGGCGGAAATGGAAGTTGGCTTTTGTTTTAAAACAGACAGGAGAAATTGCTGGTATTTCAGCATATGAAACTGACAGTTTAAAGCCCTAATAGATAAAGTAGCAGAAGTGTACACTTTTTTGCCCCATCTTTCTAAAGATCTGGAATCCTTCTCAGTGGGAATGGGGTTTTTAGCAGAAGCAGCCTTAACCCCCTTAGGACCCTGAGAAATGGTTTCAGGGTCAGCAGTAGGATTCTTGTATAAAAACTGGTGGGAATCTGGAACCCTATAATATCTGTCTGGCTTAACAGGAGCTGGAGGAAAAGAGTCAGGAGTTAAGTTAGCTTCCGAAAAAGCATCATCCACAATATCCAAAATAGGAGGAATAGCCAGGGGTGTATGTTGGGAAAGAAGAAGAAAATCCCTTAGTCTTTTCTTAGATTCAGAGTACTCCTGTCCTTCCCAGTGAAAATGTTCCCTCATTTCATGCAAAGTTTCCCCAAAAGAGAAATCCTCAGGGGGAGAAGCTGAAGGAATGGATTCCACAGCATCAGAATCCTCATAAGGAGGGAAAAAAATATTCCTGGTCAGAAGAAGAAGAAACTGAAGAAACAGAAGCCTGATCAGAGGAGTCATAATAAACTTCCTGCCTTGGCCTTTTATCTGGAGGGGGATGTGAACCCCTAATCATAGTAAGTAAGTCCTCCGCCATCTTAAGTAACTGTTTCTGAGACTTGGGTGCCAGATCAGAAGAGGCCTGGGCTGCAGTCTTTGATTTGGAAGGAGTCTTTGCCTTTGTCTTTGGCTTTGCCTTTATTAGAAGCTGAGTAGGCCTGAAAACCCCTTCGGAAGCCGGTACCTGCACAGCGGCTCCGGACCCATCCGAAGGAGCATTGTCCAAAGGTCCTGCAACAGAAATATTCAAAGGCCTAGTTGGCTCCTCGCGGGAGTCCGTTCCGGCCATCGGTTCCGAAATGGCCGACGACAGGGGCTGCAAAAGCGCCTCACTGACGACAGCCGAACCTGAAGCTGGCTCTACTTGTACAACATCGTCTGATTTGGACCTCGGAGGCCTGTCTTTATCCTTGCGTCGTTTGTGAACTCCGGTAGCCGGAACTGTATCCGACGACATTTTATAATTAAAACACCTACCGAAGTAATGAAATGCAAAATCGTACTTTCGTTTAATCATACATTGATTGAATCTAGCACAAAACCGACAACTAGCTACGTCGTGGTCAGGGCCTAAGCAAGGAATACAGTAATAATGAAAATCCTTATGAGGTATTTGCTTCCCACATGAAATACAATTATTAACTTTTTCTGACATCGGACTGGAGCAAGAAAAAAGTTTCCCCAACGAGGTACTTAGCTTTGAGTAGGAGAAGAAAGTCTTCGGACTGAAGTACGTTTATAAAAAATTGTCAGAGTCAGCCAACCGGCACTTGCGAACTGCTATCACTGCACGGCAAGAAAGACTGGAGAACATGGCATCAGCTGTCAGCTTTGTACTCCTGGCGCTCTGATGTCAGGGAGCATGGCTGAACAGCCGACACCGGACCCAGACTTTGGGATTCTGGCCAACCGAGGACTGCCTGCCGGCAGGGGAGAACCCTACAGTCATGACTGCAACAGTGAAACACGATGAACATCAGTATGCACACTGAGAGATTTGAACAGTGTCTATGGCAAATGGGGAGAAATAGCCAAGTAATGGGAAACTGGAATGGCTGCATGGGCGGGGATGCATGGGCGAGGCTCTGGATTTGCACCCCCCCTGCAAAAAATCATGCGGGCTCCCTTGCACACTTGACTGAAAGCTCACGTCACTGAAAACTCATTTGGTCAAAACTCATTTTGTCGAAAGTTATATATGGCCTTTTCCCCACTGTAGTGCGATCCTGGAGTTAGAATATAAAGTAGGGGTGTGTGGATGACGTAGCCCCCCATTTAGATTGATTTTATATTGTCTGGTTTCTGTTAAGAGGATAAATAAGTAATTTTTAAGTTGTGGAAGGAGGTAGGCTTTACTTTTGTGAGTTTGTTTGTCTTTGGTTTCCCTTTTAGTCTTGTGAAATGTAATTTTGTAAGCTGTCAGTGAAATGAAGTTTTCAGTGTTGTGAACTTTAGGTGATTTGGTCTCAGTGAAATGGGATTTTGGTGGTGACCCCTAACTGGGAAAAAGACGAAAGAAGAAGTATTTCTAATGTAATTTTTATTGTATTGGATTAGACTGTATTTGTATTGTGCTGTATGTGGAGCTTTTCTTCCCGGGCCACTGCTGAAAATGGGTTCTGCAGACCCAGTCAGATCACCTTGGTAAACAAATGTCAAACAAATAAAATAAAAATAAATAAACACATACGCTCACAAGTAAAACTAAAATACTACACTGAAAACGAAAAACAAAAATCTAGAGAACATAACGTGAGATATAGTTAAACCCTTAAAACAGAAGGAGTAGGACAGCATTTAACGGAAAAGGTAAACAAGGATGAAGTTTCAGTTAAAGAGATGTTGCATGTGGGGAAAAATGAAAGAAGAGGTTTTTGGGAGGGAGAAGTAGAGAAGAAGTTGAAAACGGGAGAAAAATAGGACCATAGGAGGAGAGAAAAGTGTAAGAGAAGAGAGGGAGGACAGAGAAGAATGGCAGAGCTTTTAACATAGTGTAAGACAAGGACCAAGTCAGGAGTTGAGGAGAAATGTTTCTAAGGAGAACCTAAACCTCTGAGAAGTAGGAAATGTCTTAATGTTAATAGGAAGTGTGCTCCAGGCTTTTGCCACTGAGTTGACATACAAGCTTTTTTTTTGCTTTTTAATAAATTTCCAGGAGTTGTTTTTCAGATGGTCAAGATAGACAATCTGGGGAGTGATAGTTAAGGACAGAACTGGTACAGGCAGGATGAAGATTTATGTATTGTTTTTAGAAGCAAGATGATGATGAGTAAAGCTCAGGTTACATAAAATCTGTACGAATTGCAGAAGCTTTCTAACCTTGTATTGTCATGAAAATATGCGCAGCTATTGCTTATGCTTTGGAAATTTACAGGAAAGCAGATAAGTTCTGCTTGTGTCAGGAAAATAATGAACAGAACAATATTAATGTTATGAGACTCAGACAAGGAGTTCCACTTGTGCTGTGAGAAAACACACAGCTGCAGAAGCTATAGATAATCAGAACAAAGACTGCTTGAAAATATGAACTGCAATCAGCATTTGCTTGTGCCTAAGTTAGAGAAGTACCTTGAAATGTAACACATGTATTAGAACTACACAACAGAAGTTTGTAACGGGCTAGGACCCACCAAGGCCAGGTTGTTTTTCTCAAAATGTTTTTCATAAATCCAGTCATGTCAGCAGAAAATCTGAGTAACATCTGCTGTAAAACAATACTGAAAGTTGTGTTTAATTACGTCAGCCATAGAAGGCCATGTCTTGTAGAATAGTATAAGAATAGCATACTTCCTGTTAGTAGTTAGGCAAAATCCTGTATTTGCATGTTTTGTCTCCTTGCAGCAAGTTATTAAATGTACCTTAACTGAACCTTATGTGTATTGGGCTTTGAAGTTTTTTCCTTTGACACTTGCAGAAGGCAATAACTGGAGCTGGGCATTTGGTGAAGACTCTGTGTGTAGTGGGAAGCAGAAAAGGGCAAGGAAGAGAATTGAAAGTGAGAGGAAGCCACAGAGAACCTTAGTATTTCCTGAAACTGGGCCTTATAGGGATGTGAAGGTAGGCATCCTTGATATCTAAGGAGGCCATGAACCCTTGGGGAGGAGGAGCAGGAAGAAAATTGGTAAGGTCAACATCCTTTAGGTTGGGACCTGAAGGAAGCGGCTGAGTAGTGAGATGGGGGTGGGAGGGTGGCTTAATGGTTAAGGTACCTTAGAAACACAAGCTACAGGGTTTGAGTCTCACATGGGGTAATTGGCTAGGCTTAAAATGGTTTATGAGGGCAATTAGCCTAGTACTAATCTTATGAACCTATGAAAGGTCCAGAATTGGATTCCAGGGACCATCTTTTCGTGGAACCAGGAAAATCCTGGAGTAGAAACCTCTTCCTTTTGCAGACAGTGGGAGTGTTTGAATGGTGCCCTGAGCCATCAGGTTGTCTAAGACTGGCTGCAACAGGGGGTGGAGCTGTTCTTTTGGTGGCTGTGGGATACCTCTTCTCTTTGGAGCCATGAGCCAGGTCATAAAATACCCATTCTATATTACAGAGAGGACCCATTTGTCTGAGGTGATAAGTGTTCACACTTGGAGACAGTGAGAGGCGCTCTAAGAGAGGGATAGAGGGAAAAAGAGGGGTTTTTAAGTTTGGCAGGTAGTCAGGTACTACCTGCCCTGTCTTGAAAGGGCAGTCTCTGGCTAGAAGAGGTGGGGGCTCTGGTAGGAGTGGGTTGCTTCCTGGATGTTTCCTAGGCCTTGTGGAAGCAGCAGGGTGAGAGTGCTTTCTAATAAATTGTGTTTTTGCTGGGTAATTCCTCTGGAATTTTGTAATAGGAGAAAGCAGCAGGTGTTTTAAATCCTGCACCTCCTTTCCCTTTTGCTGTAATGACTTAAATAAGTCAGCCACTTTTGTTCCAAACAGGGCTGTGTTGTCCAAAGGGGCATCAGCCAGCTTGGTTCTAATGTCATCTGGTAGAAGTTGTAGGCGTAGCCAGGAGTACCTTCTCAAACAGATGTAGATGCTGCTGCTCTGGCTGAGGCCTCAGCAGTATCATAACTGCACTTGACAGAGTGCCTGATAACCTGAGATGTGAGAGCAACTAGGGAAGACAGTGAAGCTTTGGTAGCAGAATCTGGGGAGTCTGACGATTCCTTGTAGATCTTCTCCAAAAGGGAAAAGTCATATTTAGCCAATTGTGTCTGGTAATTAGTAGCTCAGAAAGCCAGAGTAACAGGTGTCTATAATTTCTTACCCAGACATTCCATAGTTTTGCTGTCCTTGTCAGCAGGGAGAAAGGTGGTGGAAGACAATAGTTTTGAAGCCTTATCAGTGGAAATGGAAATAGTGGCAGGGTCTGCAGCAGGACACAATCAGAAACTGCATTCTTAGGAACTTTATACAACCTGTCAGGTCTGCATGGAGCAGAGGTCTGAGAGTCCAGGTTCTGGGATGCTAAACAGAAGGTATCCAAGAAGGCAGGTAGAATGGGTGGAACAGCAGTATGGGTTGGGGAATCCATCTGAATGAGGTCATAATACCTTTTTTGGACCTCTGACATTTCAGACAATTCCCACTTGAAATGTTCCTTCATTTTAATAATAGTTTCCCCAAAGGTCAAATTCTCTGCTGGGGAGTCAGGGTCAATTGACTCTTCCTCTGGGGAGCCATATCCCAGGGGGAAAGGCAGCTGAGAGGTATATGATGGGGATTCTTCAGAAGAAGAATCAGATAATTCCTCATTTTCCCTCTGAGAGGGATCTGATGTCTGAGGCCTAGGGCTCAGGATGGCAGGAGGGATAGTGCATGTCCCTGCAGTGGTAGGCTGTAGGGCTATAAAAGCATTAAACAGACTTTGGCTGAAGGCCTGCCAGTCCAGGATACTTTCTGAAGCAGGAGACACATGCTTTCTTTTTTCCTTCCTTTTGAGAGACCTAGCATGCGTCTGCATGGAGGAAGGCCTGGAATCTAGAGACTGTAAGTTAAAGGAGGGATCCACCGATCCTGCCGAGAACACTGGTCCCCCCCCAGCATCAGAAACAGATGTTGGAAAGGCCTCTATGGATGTGCCCTCCATGCAAGATTGTGCAGCTTCCATGAAGGTACCCACTGAATCTGAAGTGGCAGAGCCAGAGTGTTCAACCAGGCCGACATTGGTCACAGGCTGAGGGTCTCACAAAACAGGCACAGCGGTAGTCCCAGGCCTGCTGGTCTTGGCCTTCTTTTTCGGTGGTTCAGCAGGTAAGTCAGCAGAACCTTCCATACTTAAGGCTAAGTGTTTGAGATATTAGTTTTCTAGGTATAGATTGACAGCATGCAGACGGTTGCAGAGAGTTTTGGGCACAAACGCCTGTCAGATGGTGCAGGCCTTGTAGTAGTGTGACCTACTTAAACAAAATAGACACTGATCGCAGGCATCCTTTTGAGTTATCTGACAGCTGCACTTGCCCTTTCTGGATGACATGAACCAGCATTACGATAAAATAAATGACTAAAAAGGTTTCCCAGTGGGGCATTTGTTCTGAATCAGACGCCTGAGATGGCAGGAACACCTGACATTTGACTGGCGGCTGAGAAGTTCTGAGGGCTGGTGCATGCAGATGTCATTTTTATGGCCTCCATTCTACTACCCACGTCAGATGTCCCACGCACCATACAGTGACTGAAATATTTTGTATACTGGCCGGACATTCAGGTAGCAAGAAGAGTAAACCCATATGTGATGAATACTGCAACATGTGAATAGAAGGACATCAGAATACTTCAGACTAATTACATAGAAAAAACAACTATGTATATACATTCCAGTGAACAAGAACAGTGAAATGTACAATCAAACATGTACATGTAAATGTACATGTAAGGTATATTAGTTTCTAACATCAGTCAATCTTCAGTAAACCTTGAGAGAGGAGAAAAGAGTTGGAAAGCAGATAGGTTAGTAATATGTCCTGTGTTGAAGCAGGAGCATTTGGCTTGGGTGAAGAGCTTTTTGAGTTACTTTCTGAACTGGGAATAAGTGTTGCTTTCCTCAATGTCAATGGGGAGATCATGCTAAAGACTAGGTTTCTGAGAGGAGAAATAATGCTCAGTGTTGTGGAGTTTGGTTCAAGGGGTACAGAGAGAGTTGATGTAGCTTGTGAGTAGTGTTTCACATTATATGAGGAGTTTTTTCATGAAGTCTAGCAGCAAGGGGAGTAAATGTGTGCAAATGGAGTAGTTTGTAGAGTTGGTGTTCTAAAAATAGGTTAGATCTTTGTTTTGTTGGCAGCCATTTTGATTTTTTAGGGTGATATAGTGATGTTCATGGACAGGCAAGTTTTTTATGGATCGGCAGATGCTGTTAGAGACAGTCTGGAGTATAGCAATGTTTTTCTTGGAGGCAGAAGCAAAAACCGAAAGCCCATATTTAAGTTGATGAAAGGAGAACTCCTTTGCCAATGGCTGCTCTGGATGACTGAGATAGAAAAGGGGAGATCTATTTTGCTTAGAAGAGGTGGGAGTTTATTTTGGCTCTCACTTTGTTTACATGGAAAAAGAAGCTTAGTGACTGATCAAATCACAGTCCTAGGTATTTGAAGGTGGAGGCTGTCTCTGTGAAATAGTCATGTAAGTCAAAGATAGGTAGAGTCAGGTGCTTGGAGAATTTTCTGTCGAGTTCCAAAAAGCAAAGCTTTGGTCTTGGTGGGTTTGAGAAGTTGTTTATAGTTTATCAGCCACTGGTGGAGATTGTGCAAGTCTGACTGGAGCTGACACTGAATGTTGGTGTGAGAGAATGACCATATACAGATTCATAGGTGTGTACCAGGCTAATAGTCCTGGAGTCTTTACAAGCCTAGCCCATAGGATTACCCTGGCATCGTGCCACCTGACCTTAGTTCCCAGTGCCTCTCTCGAGTACAGCCACTGAAGTGATCCCTAGGGTGAATTTTCTATTTCCCATCCCCTCATCAAGATTTCTCTAGAAGAGGGCCAGTGACAGGCTCTGTTTTTGAGTCTGTCCATACAGGACAAGTGTTTAAGGCCAAGGATCCCCTTTGTGAGGTACTTTTCCAGCCTCTCCAGTTGTTGCAGGTGTCTAGTGAGGTACATGCCAAATGAGGCATTGTACTCATTGACTGGCCTAATGAGGGAAGAGTAGAGGGAGACAATGACCTCTTTCTTCCTGGATGCAAAACCCTTAGTAATGAGATGTGCCACATAGAAGGACTTTCTGACCACAGTGGCAATGGGGTGGTCAAAAGACAGATTGCTGTCAACCTGTGTTTCCAGATCTCTTATAACACCTTCTGTGTTCAGTGGACTATCATCGATGTAGTAATTCATGGGAACAGTCTTTCCCAAAAGAGATGATGACACATTTTTGGCATTGCACTTAAGGCCATGGTTCTGACACAAGTTGTTGGTCTTAGTGAGGCCTTTTTGTTGGATGTCAGCATCACTTGGGGAGTTAATAATAGCTCCCAACTTGCAATCATCTGCAAACTTTGTCAGCCAGAGTCCCTTCGTGTTGGCCTGGACTTCAGAGAAGTAGATGCCAAACAGAAGAGGACCCAGGACCGAACCCTGTGGGACTCCACTCGTGACTGGTCGGCAGTCTGACTTGGAGTCAGCTACTTTCATACTGCGGGTTCCATCTGTGAGCCAGTTTGCAACCCACCAAGTGATATAGGGGTTGATGCCTAGCTTAGTGAGTTTTTCTCTAATTCCTGAGTGGGTTATGTTTTCAAAGGCCTAGGCCAGATCAAGGTAGGCTGTATGAACCAACTTGCCTTCATCCACAGCTCTGGTGACTGACTGAAAGAAGTCAAGCAAGTTGAGCAGGCATGATCTACCCTTCACAAAACCAAACTGTGTGGGATCCAGAGTTTGGATATTCCCTATATCCTTGTTTATTAGGTCCATGATGATGCATTCCATAGCTTTGCATATCAGACTCATCAGGCTAATGGCGTGATAGTTCCCAGGGTCTGTAGTCGTTCCTCCTTTGTGAAGAGGGATGACTGTAGCAGTGTGCCATTCAGTAGGGACAAAGCCTTAGGTGAGGCTGTGATTGAACAGGGCACACAGGTGAGGTGCCAGTTCACTCTGTAGTTCAAGCCAGGGATATTGTCAGGTTCCATAGAAGCTGTATTCTTGGCCTTGGACAGTGCAGTTTTAACCTGTGCAGCAGTAATACTGGGTGCCTGGCAATCTACTGGTATTGTGATTGGCAACTTTACCCCTCCCAAAGGATCAATGAATCTGTTGGACAATATATTGGCAATATCTGTTGGCTTGGTATAAGAGGTACCATTGTGCAGTAGCTCAGAGCAAATCTGGGTATTGCCGTGGAGATTCTTTACATAACTATAGAAGGCCTTGTAGTTGTCTTTACTATCTGCTGCAATTCTGTTTTCATAGCTAGCTTTAGAGGATTTGTTGAGAGATCTCAACTTTTTCTTGAGGCTGATAAGAGAGCTTTTCCAGGCTTGGATCTTCCACCTTACTCTGCATCAGTTACCTCCTTCTGTTGTGGAGTTTGTTTATAGCAGGAGACCACCAGATTGGCTTCCTTTATTTGGAGGAGAGCGTCTTGGTTCTATTGGGTATGGCAAGATCCGTGCACTTGTGTATGTGTTCCTACAGGGCATTAGTGCATGATTCGGCAGTCATACAACTGTTCTCCATTTGCATGAGTGCTGTGAAGCAGCCACCTCTGCTTTTAGGAGCCCAAAGTTAGCTTAGGAGAAGTTTTTCATGGTGGTTACCTTTGCAGGGGGGTGAGGGGTGGGTGGGAGGGCTGTGGACTTTCAAGGTGACTAGTTTGTGGTCGGATCTAACCAGGGAGGAGTTAACTATTGGTGTACAGCAACGGTTGCCCATGTTAGTAATGACCAGGTCAAGAATGTTGCTACCTCTTGTGGGGGGGTAAGAACGAGCTGCTCCAGGGCATTGGAATTAATGCATTCCAGGAAACGTTTGGCAAGTGTATTGGTACATGAGTAGTTTTCGCAGTTAATGGAGGGGTAGTTGAGGTCGCCCACTATAAAAGTGTTAGGATGGACCCTAATATTCTCCAGGTGCTTAGGAACGTGGAGTGCGAGTCTTGGGTTATGGTGTAGGACCTATAGCAGGCTACGACCTGAATCGCTGTCATACCCAATGTTAGCTGCACCTGAAGCATCTCTGATGCATTATGTTGGGCTACCAGTCTGGAGGTGTACGCATCCTTTATGAATATAGAAACACCGTTGCCTTTGGAGCTTTGGTCCAACTTCTGGGGCTGAAAGGTGTGGAATGAGTTATAGCCTGGTAGTGCAAGGGTGCTTTCTGCTACCTTGAACTAGGTCTCTGTTAAAGCACAAATGTCGATGTTCTCCATTTTAAGGAGTGCTTCGAGTGAGTGCCTTTTGAGATTTAGACTTCTAACTTTGAGCAGCATAACCCTCAGACTGCATTTGTTTGTAGCTGTTACAGTGGTAATTTGGTCTGTGTAATACCACCTAAAAAGGCTCTCTAGGAGTGGCAAGAGCCTTGGCCAGTATCTGAAAGCCCAGGCATGACAGATGCAGACCATCTCTGGCAAAGCATCGAGGTCTGTCAATCATGTCATCCCAGGCAGATACTGGATCCCCTTAGAATGACACCAGAAACTTAGCCAGTTGTTGAAATCAATCATTTACTGCTTGTACTGTGGTATCATTCTGGGTGATGGTAGGAGGCTGCTCAGGTCTTGGGTCATACCCGCCTGAGCTACATTATCCGAGAGCTCCTCCATGTCTCTTTTCATGTAGTCCAGGGAGGTACATCTCAGGTCATTCACATCCACAAATACAATGACAGAGTCATATTTGTACCTGTTGTTGACGGACCTGAGTGTGTGCAATATGTGGCAGATTCTGGCACCTGACAGGCAGCTGAGTGTTACTTTCTCCTTATTCAACCTAGTGAGTGGGACACCAGTGTGCCTCACTATTGAGTCACCTATTGGTGTGTTGGGCATGCTGTTTTGCCTTAGGGGGTTTGGTTGAGTTATGTGTCTCGTGATTAGTGTTGTGTTGGCAGAGTGCGTTTCTGCCTTGGAGGTCTCTGTTGTTTGGGTAGATATTTATTGAAAGCCTCCACGAAGATGGGTGTGTGGTTTGTGTTTTTATGTGAAGGCAGTGCTGGTGTGTGTTCTGGAGAGCTATGTGGTCCATGTGGTGTGGTGCAAGGGTTGACCTTCTCCTATTGATCGATTATTCTGGTCTTGACTGGATAGTGTGTGGCTTCTCATTTGGATATACAAGTGCTTCTCTCACAAGTCTGAGTGTTGGGAGGTAAGAGGAGAGGGTTGTCAGTCTACATGAGGTAGTTGCTACATTGCTTCAGGACGCCCAAGTTCACCAGGTTAATGGAAAAAAGCACAGGGCACTGACCTTTAGACATACCTGGAGGGGTGGGCATTAATAATAAGTACTGGAGCTGTTTCCTTGTAGAATGTATAGTGCTGGTAGCACTTTTGTGTGCTACAATAATTGCTACAAGAAGTCTGGTAAAGTGCTACACTAATAAGCTAGTAAAAGTGCAGGAGAGGAGAGAACTAGCAGATCTAAGGGAAAGAATTGAAGAGCAGACTTTCTGGCACTACTCAGAAGCTTACATACAGTCCTGGATACAGCAAGTCTGTATCTGGACTAGATTAGTTACAGAAAAGGCAGTAAACAAGCACAAACATGGGCATATATATAGAGAGAGATATGGGTTCACTTCTGATGCTCCAAATACTGAAATATCGAATTTCAGTATCTCATGACCAGAAAAACAAAAGTGCAGTTTGTAGCAGCTGCACTTTGTCAAATCTGAGAATGTTGAATGTGCAGTAATTCCTGGTGTGTGTGTACAGTGTGCTGTGTCTCTAAGACATACTGGTGTGTGAGTGTTGAAGATGGTGGTTGCTGTGCGGTTATGTTCGGAGATGTAGGTAAGCATGTAGTATTTAAGGATTTAGGGTAGGGATGTGTTTTTTGTTATATGTTTGGATGTTGTAGGTACAGTTTAGGGTAGGTGGGTGAGGGTGAGGGTGTGTGTGTGTGTGTGTGTGTGTGTGTGTGTGTGTGTGTGTGTGTGTGTGTGTGTAGGTGTTTAGTGTGGCGATTGTTTTACATGTGTGGTGTGTATGTGTAATGGGGGTGTAGGGCTTGTAGACATAGGTATGTTGTTGTTTTTGTGTTAGTGTGACCTGAGAATTGGTATATATAAGTAGGGGGTAAGGGGTGCAGCTCCCCACTTGGGAAGTGCAAGGGGGCTTGCCCCCTCACTTAAATGTAAAGTAGTGTGTTTTGTTCTTTATGTTTTTTTTGTTTTGTGTAGTTTTATGTCAGGGGAGGGTTTGATGTTTTGTGTATCGGTATTTTGAAAGTCAATATTTCAGTATTTCGAGCATCAGAAGTGAATCCATATACATATATATATATATATATATATATAGATATATATGGATATATGTGTGTGTGTGTGTGTGTGTGTGCGCGTGGGTGTAAATGTGCGTATATGTATTTATATATATATATATATATATATATATATATATATATATATATATATATATATATATGTGTGTGTGTGTTTATATATTTTTATATATATATATATATATATATATATATATATATATACATCTATATCTATAGAGAGAGAGAGAGAGAGACAAAGTTGGATGGAGACTATCTTTTCAAGAAGGTTGCCCAGAATTGGGAGGATGAACATTGGATGGAAGTGAGATGTATCTTTTCATTTGGTTTGCTTTGTTTGAAAGGGTTTAATCAGAGTGGTTTTCCAAATCCGTGGCATGACGTTTTGT
Source organism: Protopterus annectens (assembly GCF_019279795.1). NCBI lineage: Eukaryota > Metazoa > Chordata > Ceratodontiformes > Protopteridae > Protopterus > Protopterus annectens. Next base: position 1,665,559,489 of record NC_056741.1, on the reverse strand, counting down.
CCGAGACATTGATTATATATGTGGGTGACTGAAAGACAGATGCTCTTTGCAGTGAGATATTTACTAGGGGTTTATGTTGACAAATCCAGGAGGGGTGTCAGTGGAAATATTTGGGACTTCTGCATTTGAAGTGGAAGAAGGGGATGAATGGTGGTGAGGTGCACCATGCAGGATATATAAGAAATGAGGAGTTTACTGATTGGAGATTGCTAAATTCTTTAAGGAAATCTTCTGGAGAAAGTATTGCTGTACCTCACTGAATTTTGTTTGTAGACAGGGTATCATGAGGAGGTTTTCTTCCTTTTAGTACACCAAATAGTACACCAAATGTGTTTGGGGGAATGTAAGAGGGAATTTGCTTCTTTGTTTAGAGACCTCTTTAGTTTCTTCTTATAGTCTTCTTGGCTAGGTTAAGTAAGACTATAAAGGAGGTGCAGTTGTCAGTTGTGGGGTGTCATTTCCATTTTTGTTACGCTTCGTCCCTTAGAGTCAGAAGGTGTTTGAGTTCACTGGATAGCCATTCAGTTTTGGTGAGTTTATAAAGTCTGTGAACAAGTGGGGAAAATGTCTTGTAGCTGCTGTATGAGGTTAATGTAAGAAGAGTATATGGTTCGGGCTGAGGGCTATGGGAAAGGTTCTGAGTTTGCAAATAGTAGTGTTACTGTGGTTTCTGAAGGCTTTTTTATCGGTGACAATTTTATAGGATAGTTGACAATTGTAAAGGTGATTGGGCAGTGGTGACTTATGATGGTGTCAGATAATTTATGTTGGAGAAGGAGTTTGGTATGTTTGCAATAATCATGTTAAGTGTGGGGTGTGTAGAGGACCTGAGGTTAGGTCTTTTTAGCTCTTTTATGAGTAGAAGGAGACCTAGGTCTGCTAGGAAATTACTTGTGTCAAATGAAAGAGGCTAAGATTTAAGTATCCTAGAATGATTATTTTTGGCACAGTTACTAAGGATGCTAGTGATGAGTGATTTTAATTTATTTAGGTTTATAGGTTCATAGGTTGGTACTAGGCTGTCGGCCCTAGGGCCTATACAAGCCAAGCCATAACAATTCCCTGGATATTTTTTCCCACAATATTTGACTTCCCTACTATTTAGGGAAGAAGAGGTGGTAGTTAGGCTGTAGCAATCAGGAGTGGTTTGCCTCTGTGAGTTGGAAATTTTTTAATGCATTTTGAGTGATGTTTTGCAGATATGGAAGATTATCAGATGAACAGAGGGGAGTGGAGTCATCTGTGTATTGGATGAGAGTAGCTTCAGATGAAAGACTGATAGGTAACAGCTGACTAATGACATTGATTAGAGGAGGGATAAAAAAAGGTGTACATTAGAGATGTGGAAGGAGTTTGTGTTGGAGAAGAAAATGGGAAATGTGAAGTGAGAGGTTAATAGGGTTACAGTGGTGTTATTGAAGCTGGAGAGCATAGGGGTAGTAGGTGGAGTTTGAAGAGTGTAGACAAAGTAGTTAGTGATGGTATGATGAGTAGGTATGGTCAATGAAGAGTAGAAATATTTGAGAAAATTTTAGGATACTATGTTTGATAGAGAATAGGTGGGCTAGAATTTGATAGGCTCATGCAAATGGGAAGGACTATAAGAAGGAAGGTGCAGTTCTTCTGTAAGTATGAAAGTTGAGGTAGTGGGGATGGGTGGGAATTGTAAGGGACAAAGTGATCCCAAGTGTATCGAGGGTGAATGGACCAGGGCCCATCACCCACTCACTCTGCATTTAGATGAAAAATCCAACATAAAAAAACTTGATAATGCTTTGTACTAGGGGAAAAATAATAATGGAGGTAAGAAAAAAATGAGAGGGCTTTTGGTGAAACATTTGCTGTTGTAGATGTAGCCCATGCTGAACAGAACTTGTATTCAGTTTGCAGTAAAATAACATCAACTGCATAATGCAAACAGGACTTTTAACCACTATATTACCACTGAAGCAAGGGGGCACATATATAGCTGCAGAAATGTTGAAAAAGGAACTTAAATGTTTTAAAATGATTACAAGACAACTTGCCAGATGAAGAATGATTATGGGAATAGATTAAGGAATTAGATCAGTTTTGGTGTGGATAGCCCTAACAGGATTTTGGATCTCAAGCCATGAGAGCACTTATATCCATTAAGTGAATAAAATCATAACATCGTAGTAGCCACATAGTGCAAGTTTTAGTAAGACAGAGAGTCTTGCAATTTAATTAATAAAAGATGGCCTCAGCGTGTTGGTGAGTAGAGAAATCTTGAAACTGTGTGTGAGGTAATCAAAAGTTGTAAGCAGCATTCCAGAACTACAGAAAGGGCAAATTTGGAGTCTGCCATTAAAAGCAACTATGAGGCTATTATAGAGAGATAAGAAATAAACACATAGTAATAGTGAAATTGGACAGCAAAGGATTTTAATAGAAACAAGGAGTAGAGAAAGTTTTAGCTACAGAAAGACTGCAGGGTAGTAAATATACAATGCTGTCAGGAGCAGTTTCTTTACCAAGCTCTGCAATGCCATCAAGGACCTTAAAATGTCACATTAAACTTCAGTTGTAACCTCTATGTCCACCTCAACTTCTTTTTCAAGTCTTTCCTATTACTCCTGCCCTATCCACTACAGTATCATCAGCAAAGTATACTCCCTTCTCTATTCCTTTCTGTATGGCTTAGGCAGACAGAACTGGTGGCCCTGAATAGATTGCTGTGGGACTCCACTGGTCATATCGCCTTCATCCCTGAGGATCTCCTCACCCTCTGTAGTTTAGCCCTTAGTCCTCTCACTCATTTTCTGCCCCACCCCATTATCTGATTTTACCAAGCAACTGTCTGCCAAACTATGCTGAGGATTTTGCTAAAGTCCATGAAGACTTGAGAAAACTATGCTATCTCGCCTTGACTTCTTGCAACCAAGTCATAAAATCAGATGAAGTTTGAATGACAGATCATTCTGGCCATATACCCATGGGGTTTTCTATCCTGAAGGATGATGTTTTCTATGACTTTCCTGGTGACTGATGTAAAGTAGTCAACTGCTTGGTAGTTAGTTAATTAATTTGTTTGTTTTTGTAAACCATGATAGAACACTGATCTTGTTGGACCATTTCACACTCAACCCAAGAATACAAGCTCAAAAGTAAAACATATGACACAGAAAGACTGAGAGAAAAAAACAAACAGGCAAGCAGGCTCTGTTGAACTAGTAATACAGCAAGAAGACTTCCACCTACTAGTATCAGCTGCTACTGTCCCTTCTACTGTCATTTCTTACTATACTTACTATGGCCCCTTATTGCTGTTACTACTTCCACTTATCAGTATGAGTTACTCCTGTCTCTTTCACTCATACTTATTTCCTGATTCTTACTGCCCCTTACATCTCTTACTACTTCTATTTTCCATTTACCAGTGCTCCTTCTATTGTAATTTACTATGACTGTTACTATGACCCCTTAAATCCTGTTGCTTCCTTCTTCCACTTCCAGTTGCTAAAGCCCCTTCTACTGTCACGTATTGCTGCAATTACTACTGTCCCTTCTATGGTCAATTATTGTGGCCTTAACTATGGTCCCATACCACTCTTTCTTCCTCTAATCAGAATGACTTGCTACTGCCGTTTCTACTACCCTTTATTACTGTACTTACCAGAATCATTTACTGCTGTTACTACTTTCACTTACCAATGTAATTTACTGCTGCTCATTATACCACTGTTATTATACTGCCACTACCCTTTATTCAGTTACTGCTGCTCCTTATACCATCATTTAATATATTGCCCCTACCACTACACCTTACCCAGTTACTACTGCCCATTATAAAATCAATTATATTACCCCACCACTACCCCTTACTCAGTTACTGCTCCTTATACCATCACTTTTTATATTACCTCTACCACCACCACTACTCAGTTACGACTGCTCCTTACACCATCACTTACATTACCCATACCATTACCCCTTACTCAGTTACTATTGCCATTTCTACTGTCATTTATTACAATCTTTTCTACAGGCCCATACTGCTGTATGAGTTACTACTGCCCCATCTAGTGTCACCTGTTATTGCTTTTGCTATAATCTTCTACTTTAATTACTGCTCTCATTAGTACAGTCCCTTACTGCATTTACTTACTGTGATACCAAGGATGGCAAAACTGTTTAAATGTGCTATACATCTTCTTTCTTATTTCAGACTGTTAACACATTTGTACACTAATTTAAGTATTGTAAAAGATAAACGAGAAATACACTGACAAATTGCATTGATATTACGTCCTGTATTTGCATGCTTTTTCACATAATAAGTAAAAAAACTGTGTTTGGAAGCTGCAGTAATTGGGTGATATGTTAATTCACAAGAGAGAAGTAACTGCTTGCATGTAAATGATAGGGGAAGGTGTAAAACTGAATTAAAGATCCTCTGAGCCTGGATCAGTAAAAGGAATCACATGCAAACAATAAATACTGTCTACTTCATTAACTGCTTACAACTATGTGAAATCAAGTTTACTTTCCAGCTAGTCCCTTCTGTGCATGATAAAGAACTGAGCTAATTACCTCGGGTTTCTGTGTGGTACTTTATTTGATTACTGGGAAAGTCTGACTGGGTAATACCCATTTTCAGCAGAGGCCTGGGAAGAAAAGCTCCATTTGTTTACAAACACAAAGAAGTTACATTTCTATTTACATTTATACACATACAGTAGATACATTTACAGACTATAAGATTTTATAGTAATAAAAATTACTAAACAGAAAGCCCATGTGCAACTTAGTGGATTGTGCATGCAGCAGTTATGCATAAAATTGTTTTGTCATTTCAGTGAGATGTTGAGAGTATTCTGTTTAATAAGAGTATTTGGAGAGTATTGTATGATGTAATCTGTTAATCTGGTGATGAGGATATGCAGGACCAAGACTGGTTAAGATGTAAAGTATTTATGTTGAAATTAACCAGTGTTCAGTGATCTTGTTTGGAAGATCTTGGTATCCACATTTATGTAAATATGGTCTGCAGTTTGCCTTATATAGTATTTTAGTAACTTAGCATAGTTTAAACTTTAGTATCCTTTGAGTGACAGATAGCTAGGGGATTTATCTTGCTTCATTAGAGGTTTTCTTTAAGTACTTTTGTGCAGCTGATTATTTTCTATTCAGTGTGTAAATGTTTACACCAAATAATAAAAACAAACAAAAAGGTAACATTCAAACCAAAATGACAGGCTGTCCTTTTTCTGTAGTTGTTAATCTTCTCACTGATTGTTTTCTGTTTGGTGGCTGCTGCTCCTCCTGGAAGGTGTAACCCACTCCGTTCACCCTTCGGGCTCACTTCGTTCCCCTACCCTACCCCCAAATTCCACCCGCCCCCCACTACCTGTACTTTTATACATCCCCTGACTCCTCCCCACCCAACACCTCTCCAATCACAATACACCTAAGCTAATCCCCACCCACCTGTAGATCTATATCACCCCAAACATCTACCCCTCCTACAATGCTCTCCATAACATCAATCCTTAGAACTCCATTTGCCCAGCTAACATCTCTCTCTCCTCTTACCTATCTCACACTTTTTCCCAACCCTTGTCATAACTCTCACACACACTCCACTACATTCTACCATCAACCTCACTTCTCATCCTACTCATCCATCTCACATGAACTCTCTACCTCTAACCCAATCTATTTTTTCAAACCAAAACTCCTCCCAACCCAACCCCCCCTATACTCCCCTCTTAAATGTGGAACCAGAAAACCACTACTCTCACACAACTCAAGCTACCCTTGCCCAACACACTGCCTCACTCTTCTACTCCACCACATCTCTCTCTCACTAGCCGGTGACATCCAGCCCAGCCCCGGACCCATCTCTAACATCAATCTCACCAAACCCCCCACTCAACCCACAAACTCAAAAGTCCATTTGCCTTACAACACTTAATGCACAAAGCCTAAAAAACAAAATCCCTAACCTCAATGCCTGGCTCTGCCATAACCACCCCGACATAAACACCATGTCTGAAACCTGGCTGAAAACCTATATAAAAGATAGCGAAATCCTGCCACCAGGTTTCCAAATCATTCACAACAACAGGGCCCACAAAAAGGAGGTAGAGTAGCAATAATCTACCCCACCACACATACTATATCTCCATACTCAAATAAAATACCAACCTTTGCCAACGCTGAAATAACAGGTTTACTAAAAATAAACAACCATAAGTCCATATGTATCACTGCTCTCTGTATTCCCCCTGGTGATCATATCAAAACTTTTGAAAACATCATATCCTGGTTCTTCTCCAATATAAAAAAATGAAACCTATATACTTGGTGATACCAACGTCAACTGGAATACTATTAACTCTGAAGCCCCGACCCACACAATCAACCTGTACAACTTCTCCCAACTAATACAATCTCCAATCAGACCAAATAAAGATGGTACCTCTGGTACCAACATTGACTGGATCCTAACAACTCACCCAACCCTTATCACCAATGCTGGAACATTACCTGATCATCTCAGCTATCGCCTACCAGCCTTCGCCGACCGTCTCCCATCTCCACTGCATCAACACCACCACTACATCCAAACCCACAACCTCTCCTCTTTCAACCCTCTAACTTTCTCTGAATGCTTAAAGCATACTGGCTGGTCCCCTCTAAAAACTCTTCCTCTAGATGATGCCATTTCTTACTTTAACCACTCATTCCTAACCCTTTTCAATCAGCATCAAAAATGCATCAAAACCAATCCCTGCCCATGGTTATCAAAAGATACTAAACTAGCCTTGCACCAAAGGAACAAAAAATGGAAACAATATCAAAAGCATAAACCCCTAACACCTTCCTAGAATATAAGCAACTATGAAACTCCACAAAAAAAACTAATAATTAAAGACCACAAAGCTCACTACTACAAATTCCAGTCCTTGCATTCAACAAATCCCAAAAAATACTGGGACTCCATCTCATCCATGCTGCATCCTGGCAACAAAGAAAACCCCTGCCCAGACTCCACCCTCTCCATCCTTGAAACAGCCAGCCAGTTCAACTCATTCTTCATAGACTGCATAGCTAAACTATAAGCCTCCTTCCCACCCTCTCCTCCACCACCAACCTCTCCTGCCCCAACCACCACCCCAATTGTCAACCTTCTTCCACATCCTTCTGCCTCAAGCCCATCCCCCTAAACACTATAAAAAGACTTCTCCTCAAACTCAAACCCTGTCACAATGCACCAGACAACCTTCTACCCACATTCTTCAAACAATCTGCACACAGCATTGCCTATCCCAGCTCTATTCTTATAAATAGATCCATACAAGATTCATACGTCCTTTCTATCTGGTGCCATGCTTACATCATACCCCTCCAAAAAGGCGGCAAACATACTAATACCACCAACTTCAGGCCTATTGCCATCCTTTCTCCTCTTTCTAAAATACTAGAGAAAACAATACAAGCATAACTCATGGCACACCTAACGCTAAACAATCTCCTCTCCCCTACCCAACACGGCTTCCGCCCTGGCCACAGCACCATGACTGCCCTTCTTTCCTTTCTTGAAACCATAAACCTCGAACGCAACTCGGGCAAGTTCATATCCACACTATTCCTAGATCTGTCAAAGGCCTTTGACACCATCTCACACACCTTACTTATATCCCAACTCTCCCCCCTACACCTCTCTCCCACCATCGGCTAGTTTTCTAGCTACTTGTCCAACCACCAACAAGCTGTCCAATGGAAAACTTCAACCTCCCCCTTCCATACCACACCCACAGGTGTCCCACAAGGTTATGTTCATTGCCCTCTTCTCTTCAACCTATTCATTAACAACTTTTACCAATCCATCCCAGACTCATCTATCATCCAATATGCAGACGACTCAACAATCATCTGCTCAGCCTTCTCCCCCTCCGAGCTCCTAGCAAAAATCCAACTAGCCTTTTCCAAAACAGAAACTTGGATGCAGTCTAACCATCTGGCACTAAATGTAAATGAAACCAAACTAATGTTTTTTTCCCCTACCAAAAACTGCATTAACAAATCCACATTCACCATACCGAACCAAAACAACACCCTCCTTGAAATTGTTCCCAACACCAAGATTCTTGGCATCATTATTGAAGAAGAACTAAAATTTGACACTCACATCTGCTCCGCAATCAAGAAATCCCACCAAATGTTAGGTCTCCTCTATAGGCACAACCACTTCCTAAGCCCCTCTACCCATCAAACTCTTGTATCCACCTTCCTACTCCCCTCCCTTATGTATTGTGTCCCTCTTTTCACCAATCTTGGGCCAGACTTGAATCCTGCTACCACAAGATCTCCAAATTTGCAACCAATTCAAAAAACTCATCCCACCACTGCCACTCCCTCCTCACCCTCAAGTGGCTTGAACTACCCAACTCTCATCATTGCCCACAAGCTCATCTTTAAACCTGCCAACTGCCCAGCTCTCGCTACTTCCTTAAAACCGTACACTTCCAACTGTCCACCCAGATCCAAAAACCAAAATCTCCTTCAGGTCCACAAACCTGCATGACCTCCTAGCTATCTACTGCTATCCCACTCCTTAGCTAAACAGTGGATCTCTCTCCCCACACACCTATGCAACCTACCTAACCATAAATGTCAAATTTCAGCTACTCTCTCGTCTCTCTTCCAAATGAGAATGCCCTTGCCACACTCCATCTTAACCCCCCCATTCCACCTTGCACTGACTCATCCAACTACCTCTACTATTACTTCATCCCACCCAAAACTATCCCTCCCCTACAAAAACTAATTTTCTCCCTAATATCTATTGTACTATACTCTCCAATCTCAAATAAACTATTACCTTCTCCATGCATAATATTTTCCTAACCAACTAATGGCTAGTAGCTTTATATTTTGAAATGTCAAACCTACAACTGAGTTTATAACAAAAATATTCACTTTATGTAAATGTTGAAATTTCTGTACTGAATTATGTCTTTGCATTTCTGTAACATTGCCAACTGCAAATACCATGGAGCTTATCTGTAAATGTTTAATTAGCTGTATGAACTATGTCCTTTTGTAACATGTGAAATGTAACTTGCAATTATTGTGGAGCTTTTCTCCCTGGACCTCCACTGAAAATGGGCACTTCTTGGCCCAGTGGACTTCCCCGGTCATCAACTTAACTAAATAAATAAATAAAATAAATTTACTTTTACGATCTTGTGGCTATGTATTATATATATATATATATATATATATATATATATATATATATATATATATATATATATACATATATATATATATATATATATATATATATATGTATAAGTGTATACACACACACACACACACACACACACACACACACACACACACACATATGCATACATACATACATATACTTGGGATTTGAAAATAAGATATTGTTTAGCACTGTAGATTGTCAAGTCACTGGTATCCTCATCTAATTAACCAGCTTGCTCTGTGAACTAATGTTTGAGTACAACACTTTTTTTTTACTGCAGAAAAAGAATGGTGCAGTAACTGATGTTTTGGTTCCTGGCCATAACTAGGGTAAGAGCAATGATGGCAGTACTACCTTGAAGGATGAAAGCTGCAGGGGACTGGAGAATTCAATGGAAGACATTGACATGCACAAAGAAAGTGGTGAGAAAGAGGCCTTTTATGTTAGAACAAAGCATCAGTTCAGAATGAGGTCAGTGTGTAGTCCTAGTCTGGGTTTGGATTTATTTATTTTATTTTATTTATTTAACATTTGTTTAATGAGAAAGGCCGACTGGAACAGAACCCATTTTCAGTGGAGAACCAGGGAGAAGTGCTCCAGATGCATATCTTTGGAATATGGGATGAAAACAGAGCATGCAGAGAAAACCACACAAACACAGGGATGAAATGCAGACTGTGCACAGAAGGCACCTCCACCAAGAAGCGAACCAGAGATCCTCTTGCTGTGAGGCGACAATGCTAACTGCTGCATGACTGCACTGCCCTATTGATTGATGGAAGCGAATATCCAGGGCAGCAGTTAATATTCCCTGCATGGTCTTGACACCAAATTGAAGTTGATAAATTGGTCGCAAACATATTTCTTCAACTTTAATCTGCTGGGTGCCAATGGTGTGATTTGAAAGACAATACCTCTGGTGACTATCAGACTTATTTATGGGCAGTGGACTGGATCCAAGGACTACTGCACTTGTTCCTCAATCCAGCATGACTTTTGGTTGGCAGGGCTAGTGTTCAAACCTCATCGGTAACACTCCAGTCATAAATAATTACTACTTCCACTGACCACTACAAGTTACCACTGTCCTTTTAACTTTCATTTATTACTACCCTTAATACTACCCCTTCTGCGGTCACTTATTGATACCCTTACTACAGCCTTTTACTGCTGTTACTTACTACTAGTAATGTCTTTCAACTTTTCCCGGTTAGGGGTTGCCATAGTGGAACTCCGGTCCGCTAATGATTGGCAGTGGATTGTTATGGTGCTGAGTTGCCAGCCTGACATCCACCCTTCAAAGAAGGCACACCCATTCACGCATGCACCTACCTGCATGTCTTTAAACATTACTTAACCACGGGAAGAACATGCAGACTCCACACAGAAGGCGCTCCAGCCGAGAATCAAACTGCTGTTACTTACTAATACTACTTAAATGCTACTACATCACAATTATGTACTGCTTAGACAGCCTAGTAGCAGTTTAAATTATTTATGTGTAAGTCAGTAACTTAATTAGATAATTAACTAACTAGGTGACTGATTCAAGGACCCTTCTCAGCTATCACTTGAGCCACTGGAAAGACAGCATGTAAAGTACAGTTTTGTACCTACCATAAATGTAGATGTCCGATAGGAATGCATCTGCAGTCCTTACAAATGGGTTGCCCTGTCGTCAGGCAGCCCTTCGGTCGGCCGGATTCCAAAGTCTGGGTCTGGCCTCGGCTGGTGTCGCACTTCACCCGACGTCACAGCTGCAGTTCTTCGGGTATAAAGGCATCAGCCGACGCCATTTTCCTCAGTGTTTCTTGCCCCAGATGCCAGGTGCCCTTTTGGATGGCTAAATTTGGATAAATGCCAATGTTTCCAAATAGTAGAGAGCAAACACATAAAAAGAGTATGTATGTACATATATACAAACAAATACACCATAATAGATCCCCCCCAAGCTAGCTAAAAGATGGCAAATACCCTAGGAGTACCACAGGGGGAAGGCGGGTGGGTAATCCTGACTGCAGATGCATTCCTATCGGACATCTACATTTATGGTAGGTACAAAACTGTACTATGTCCTTCAAGGATGCATCTGCAGTCCTTACAAATGGGTAGAATACCATAGCCAAACTAGGGGAGGAGGAAAAAAGAGAGATTATGGTGTAGTTAGGATCCCTTGCAAAACAGCAGTGGCAAAACCTGCTCGGGATCTAGAGTATAAAGGTAAATTATAATGCTTGGCAAATGTATGCACGGAGGTCCAAGTAGCAGCCTCTATAATGTCCTTGGTAGCCACCCCTCATAAGAAAGCTGTAGTAGTGGCTGTAGCCCTTGTGGAGTGAGGCCTGATGTTCTCTGGAGTTTTCTTTCCATGGAAGGAGTAACAAAACCTAATGCAATTTCCTATCCACTTGGAGATTGTCTGTTTTGAAATTGCTTTTCCTTCCCTTCCTGTTGCATATGCCACCAGAAGCTGGTCAGTTTTTCTATTGCACTTGGTCCTGTCCAGGTAGTAGCGTAATTGTCTATGCACATCCAAGGTATGCAACAGTCTTTCTCCCCTGTTCTGTGGGTTGGGGAAGAATGTAGGTAGGTGGATAGCCTGGTTTAAAGACACTCTGGATACCACCTTCGGCATAAATGTAGGATTTGTTCTCATGGACACTCTATCTTGATGGAAGATCAGGAAGGGTTGCACTGCCATTCATGCCTGTAGTTCAGAAACCCTTCTTGCTGAGGTGATTGCCAGCAGGAAAGCAGTCTTCCAGGATAAGTTTTTATTTTATTTTATTTTTATTTTACATTTGTTGACCGGGCTAGGCTAGCTGGAGAAATTTCCATTTTCAGTAGCGGCCCGGGGAGAAAAGCTCCACAGAGTGAGATACATACAGAAAATCTAACAAACCAAAAAATAATGATAACAATAATATTCATAATAATGGAGTTAGTATTAGGGTTTGCAATAACAAAAATAAAGACTAGTAAACCCTTCAATGTTAAGTAGTACTACAGGGTTAATTCCTATGACACACAATACTATCTACATGACATGATAAAAATTGAGAAAGAGAAGGAAGAAAAAAGAGAACTTAATAGATATAGTCAAAAGGAAAGTATGTAAGGAAAGTAGAGTATAAGAAAGTAAGGGAAATGATAGAGATTAACTGTGGAGAAAAAGCTAACAACAGTGGGGGAAGAAGAGTAAGACAAAGAGGGAGTAGTGAATGAAGGAGGAAGGGAGAATAGTTATATTTAGTTAGTAATAGTAAATTAGCTAGTCAGGTTTATTACATGAACAAAGCCAGTGATTTTGGAAATGCAGTTTAATATTTTGTTTGAAAAGAGGCAATGATGTAATCTTTGTTATGTTAGTAGGTAACAAATTCCATTTAGCCCCAACAGCATTGGTAAAAGAGAGTCACCAGCATTATTATTTGATTTTATAGAACTTGTCAGAATTTTACTGGAGGAGCGGAGAGAGTTAAGATTTTTATATGGGGTAATGAGTTGTGAGAGTATTGGGGTATTATTAGGTTGGTATAAGATTTTGTGGGCAATGCAGAGTTGGTGGATTATCAGATAGTTCTGAAACTCAGGCCAGCCTAAAAGTTTTAAGTTTATACAATGATGTGTTTTATAGGGGTTGCGCGGGCGTAGCAAAGCTGGCAATGTTATTATAGCAGGTTGCCAGTTTGTTAAGGCTTGTTTTTGAGATTGGTGAAGATAGGTGAAGCATACAGAAGAGTAGAGATAAGGTGGGAGTGAGCGATCCTTGTTCTAGTTGAAGGTGTGAGAAAAGGTCTAATTGATATAGGGATCCTATCTTTCTATTAACTTGTTTTATGGAGTTGTTAATGTGTAGGTCAAATGAGAGATTATTGTCTATTGTAATACCTAGCAATTTAGTTGATGTGTCAGGTGAGATGACAGTGGCTGTTGGAGGAGATAGAGAAGTGTAAGGGAGAGGTCCTGGATGTGGGGGTAAAAAGAAGAAGTTTGGTTTTCTTTGCATTTAGTAAGAGGAAGCGACTAGAGAACCATGTTTCTACGGTATTGAACACTGTTTGGGTGAGAGAGATAAGTTCAGTGGTAGAAGATGCTGAGCAGATGAGTGTAGAGTCATCAGCGTATTGAATGCAGGTTGCTTGAGGGATTATAGTTTGAAGATCATTGATGAAGAGGGAGAAGAGAAGTGGTCCAAGGATAGAGCCTTGTGGAACACCAATGGAAACAGGCAAGAGTGAAGAGGTGTGGTTATCCCAGAGAACAGCTTGTTTTCTATCTGTGAGGTAAGATTTAAACCATGTAATGGTTGGGGTGTCGAATGAGAGGGATTCAAGAGTATTAAGTAACAAAGGGTGGTTAACCATATTGAATGCTTTGGACAGGTCAATGAAGAGGGCAGATGAGAGTAAGTTGTTGTGGTTCTGATTAATGGTATCTACAAAAGAAAGCAGGGCAGTGGTGGTACTGTGGTGTGGTCTAAAGCCATGTTGACAGTTTGCTATTATGTTGTGATGAGAGAGATGTTGCAGTTGAAGGTGGATACATTTTTCCATGATCTTAGCCAAAGGTGAGAGGAGAGCAATGGGCCTATAGTTAGTAGTCAGTTGAGTGTCCACCTTTGTGTAGTGGGATAATATGAGAGACCTTCCAAATTTCGGGATGATTCCTTCTTTGATTGTCCTATTTATGAGAATAGATATAGGATATGCAATAACCTTGGCAGCTTTTTGAAGAAAAAGAGATGGGAGCTTATCAGCCGAGGGGTACATGGTTTTAGTTTTAGAAGAAGTTTGTGTATGTATGATGTAGAGATAGGTTGTAGTGAAAATTTAAAGGAGGAGTTAGTTTGGTTCGAGGTGGGCAGAAATTGTTGGCATTAAGTTGTTTAGCTAGAGTTTGGATAGTTTCTGTGAAGAAAGAGTTAAAGGCATCTGCAGTCTGCTGTGGGGTGTCAGGGTCTGCATTTAGTGGGGAAGGTGTTTTGGAAGTTCCTGGGGAGAGGAGTTTATTAATTGAGGACCAGAATAGTTTTGAATTATTAAGATGAGTTTGTTGTAGTTCGATATAGAATTTCTTTTGTCAGTTATTACTGCCTTTTAGTTAGATTTCTAAGCTGTCGGAAGTTTAGAAGATCAGTATTATTTCTGTGGGTTCTCCATCTAGCCCAGACTTTATTTCTAGTGAGAATGAGCTTTTTGGTTTCATTGGATAGCCAAGGGGCTATGTTAGATTTCATTCTAATAATACGTTCAGGAGCATGTTTGTCAAGAATGGATAAAAACATTTTGTTAAAATGTAATACTGCATCTTCGAGAGGAAGTGTTTTAAGGGGTTGTTACATGCCCTGAGTTCAGTTTGAAATAGGTCCAGATTAAAATGTTTGATTTTTCTATTAGCAAATCAGCTTTATCTCTTGTTATAAAAGTTAGAGAGTGGTCACTGATATCATCTGGCAAGGTTCCTAGTTTGTAATTATTTTTTACTCTGTTTATAAGTATCCAGTCTAGAATGCTTTCTCTATTAGTTTGTTTATTGAGCCTAGTAGTGGAAGTGATGGTTTGAGTGAAACCATGTAGGTTGATATGGGATGAAGGATTTTCTTCATTAATGTTATTCCAGTCTATGTTCACGCCTAGTATGATAGTTTCCTGTGGATAATTGGTGGATATGTGACTAAGAAAACCTTCGAGGGTAGGTATATTGTTGCCTGGAGGCAGGTATATACAGATGATATTAAGGGATTTTTTTGAATTTAACTGGAGTTTGATCATGATGGCTTCTATCCTGCTATCTTGAGTTGGTGTGGCTGGGAGGGTAGTGACATTTAGATGATTTCTAAAGAGAATTGCAACACCACCACCTTTTTTTTGGGACGGGTCGAGTCTTACCATATTGAAGCCTATTTCAGTGTCTTTAGTGCTAGGTTTTAGCCATGTCTCTGACAGGCAGAGAATATCAAATGCGTGTGTGTGAAGGAGGGCATGTAGGTAAGGTACTTTGTTGTTTAAGCTTTGGGTGTTCAGATGTCCTATTAAGAAGCTATTATTGGTTTTAGTAATAGGTGCTAGAGGGGAGGGGAGAGGAGGACCAGGGTTAGGATGGATGTCACCATCTTGAAGAGTAGGATTGCTACCTTTGATTGTGTTAGTATTCTGGTTTTCTTATCGGATGTTATGTCATAGTTGAGATGTCTAAGTCTGTGGAATTTAGGTAGTAATTCTGCTGTTGCTGCTGGTTCGAAAGGAGGAAGTGTCAATTTTTCTAGCACAAAGTTCAAGTCCCATGCTGGCAATGGTGGTTTCCTAGGAGGTTTTACATTTTTAATTCCTCTCAGAAACTGCCTGAGCAGAGGATGTGAGAAGACAGGAGGATCCAAGCTGTATTCTGCCGAAATAGCTGATGCATGTATCTTGATGGAAGAATAGGACAGGCCTGTATGGAAGAGCTCTGCCAAGTACTCCAGGATGTTGGCTATGTTTACCAGTGACACATCTTTTCCCTTTGCAGTACTCCAAATGAGATATATTTTCCATTTTGCTGCATAATTCTTTCTTGTTGAAGGTCTGCGAGCCTCAAGGATAATGTCTTTAACCCTTTGGGATAAATTTGGGTTAATTGCTCTTATGTAATGTTCCAGGCAGTCAGCTGCAAAGTTTTCAGGTTTGGATGCAGGATGTTGTAGTTGTTCTGTGTTAACAGCAAAGGGATCAGGGGAAGTGCCCACATTTGTTCCCGAGACATGCTCCTCAGTAATGGGTACCAATGTTGTCTTGGCCAGTCTGGAACTATCAGAATGATCCTTGGACGTTCCTCTTTGATCTTCAATAGCACCTTGTGCATCAAAGGAAGTGGTGGGAATGCATATGCTGTCAGGTTTTTCCAACTGAAAGATAGGGAGTCCACCTTCCAAGCAAGTGGGTGGTACGTCCTTGTGCAGAATTTCTTTAGCTGGTGATTGAGTGGGGATGCAAATAAGTCTATTTGTGGTAGTCCCCATTTTCTTGTGATGGCTTTGAAGATGTCCGGGTGTAGCATCCATTCGTGGGCATCCATGGTAGTTCTGCTTAATATGTCTGCTAGAATGTTTTCTTTTCCCGGTACAAAAATTGCTTGTAACTGAATGTTGTAGCTCAGAGCCACATTCCATAGGTCCAGTGCCATCCGGCATAGAGGGTATGAATGTGTGCCCCCCTGTTTTGTTGATGTACCACATAACTGTGGTGTTGTCTGTCCTTATCATCAACTGTCCTTCTTGGAGAAATGGTCTGAAGGTCTGGATTGCCAATTTTACTGCCAGCATTTCCTTTAGATTTATGTGCAGGTGCAGCTGATCTTGAGTCCATAAGCCTTGTATGCATTTGTCCAGCATGTGGGCCCCCCCAACCGAGGTCTGAGGCATCCGTTGTGATGGTTTGGCTTGGTTGAATGCTGTAGAAGGGCAATCCTGTGTTTGATTGACAGGCCTGAGCCCACCATAGGAACTCTTGCTTCAGGCATGGTATTAGTGGAATTTTGGTTTCTAGGCTGTGATTGTGCTGAGACCATAAATTCTTCAGGTACCACTGTAGCTTTCTCATATGTAGTCTGGCATGAGGGACCAGAATTATGCAGGATGCCATGAAGCCCAGGGCTTGCAGAACTTTTCTTGCTGTTAGATGGTTCTGCTTTGTTAATGCCAAGAAGTAGAGAGGAAGTTGTTCTTGTTTTTCTACAGTTAGGAATGCCATCTGCTTTGATGTGTCCAGCTCTGCACCCAAAAAGGTTATTCTTTGGGATGGTATCAGCCTTGACTTTTTTATATTGACTGTATATCCCAGGGCTTGTAGCAAGTAAATGACTCTTTGTAAGTCTTCTGTTAGCTTGTTTTTGTTGTCCGCTTGTATCAGGCAGTCGTCCAGGTAGGGATAAATTTGGATTCCCTGAAGTCTGCAATGAGCGATTACTGATGCCAGGCATTTCGTGAACACTCTGGGCGCAGTAGATAAGCCAAAGGGCAATGCTGAGAATTGATAATGCTCTGATCCTGCAGGAAATCTGAGGTATCTTCTGCAATTTGGTCGTATGGGGACGTGCAGGTATGCCTCCTTGAGATCTAGAGTTACCAGCCAAGACTCCTTGCCCAGCATGGGAAGAAGCTGCTGAAGAGTCAGCATTTTGAATTTTGGAACAATGAGGAATGTGTTTAAAGCGGACAGGTCGAGAATAGGCCTCCATTTTTCTCTTTTCTTGGTACCAGGAAGAGTCTGGAGTAAAATCCCTTTCCTTGTTCCATAGATGGTACCTTTTCCACAGCTCTCATTCTTACTAATTGAGCTATTTGTTTTAGAGCTTCTGCCTTTTGATTTGGTGGTAGGTTTGGCATTCCCCTTTTTCCTGGTAGAGTATGGAAATGAAACCTGTAACCTTGGTCTATAGTTTGCAAAATCCACTTGTCCCTTGTGATGTAATGCCAGTTCTTTGAAAATAAGGCTAGCTTTCCGCCTAAGGGTGCTGCTAGTTGTTCCCTGGTAGGCGGTGCCAGAGCCAAGTCACTGTGATTGTCCTGTTGCAGAGGTAGTGGCTGCGTCTGTGCCTCACTGGTTGTTGCCCTGCCACTGGCGTCCCCTGTAGGCACCCCTGGATTGATTTCTGCCTCTTGAACGCCTATTCCTGCCTCTCTGTGCTTTAGAGGAGTCTGGAAAGGACCAATTTTTGGAGGGCCAGTTCCTGCTAAACCTTGGTGGTTGGACCTGTAAGAAGTCTTTCACTGTTTGTACAGATTTTGCCTTCTCTTCCACTTTCTTCAGTACCTGCTGTGCACGAGAACCAAATAAATTGACCTTGTCCATGGGAGCATCTAATAGTTTTGATTTGACATGGTCCGGTAAGGCCTGTTCTTTCAACCATGCATGCCTTCTGATAACTGTGCCAGTCATGGCTGATCTAAAGGAAGCCTCCAGTGCATCATAGCCACATTTTAAAGAATGGTTGCTAACTTGCTGAATGTTATGTACCATTTCCTGAACATATTTCTTATCTAAAGGCTCATCAGAGGACAGTTTTTTAGTTAACTGATCAAGCATAAACTCCTGATATTGGATCATATGAAATTGACAGTTCAAGGCCCTAGCTGACAGAGTAGCAGAGGTGTATACTTTTTTACCCCATCTCTCTAGGGACCTGGATTCCCTTTCAGAGGGGAGGGGGTTTTTAGCAGAGGTAGATGCTACTGCCTTAGGTCCCTGGGAGATAGTCTCGGGATCTGCAAAAGGAGCCTTGTATAAATGGTGATGCGTGTCCGGGACCCTGTAGAACCTATCGGGCTTAGGGGCTGGAGGTAATGAATCAGGAGCAGCACAAGCATCATTGAATGCATCATCTACAACAGAAAGAACTGGAGGTATAGCTAAAGGCCTATGTTGTGGTAAATGCAGAAAGGTTCTAAGCCTTTTCCTGGAGTCTGAGAAATCTTGGCCCTGCCACTGAAATTGTTCCCTCATGGCATGTAAGGTTTCCCCAAAGGAAAATTCCTCAGGTGGAGAGGCAGAAGGGATAGACTCTTCAGCATCAGAATCTTCGTAAGGGGAAAAAGGAGCCTCTGGAGGGTCTGTATTGTCTGAATCATCAGAGGAATCATCCGTGGACACTGGCTCAGGAGGCTCTGCTCTAGGTCTCTTCTCTGGAGGTGGATGAGGCCCTGTCTGGATGAGGTAGGGATTCCCTGATTAAACAAATGAGATCCTCTGCCAGAGAAAGCATTTGGGAACTGGAGCTGGGCCTGTGAGAGGGAGGCTTAACAGGCACAGTCTTAGTAGCTTTAGCTGCTTTAGCCCTGGCAAAAGCCTTAATGGACATGGCTGCAGGAGGCCTAGCAGCTCCACGTGCAGGAGTTGATATATCCAAGGGAATAGTGTCCGATAATTCCTGAGAAACCACAACCGCAGGTTGGATTTCAGAAGCCGATTCTACCAGGTTGGAAGAGGCCTCGGTAGAAGGAATGGTTTCGGCTGAAGAAAGAACCGCTTGCTTGGTTTCGGCCGAAACCGAGACACTCGAGGTTTGCTTAACCGCGGTTTCGGCCGAAACCGCAGACCGCGAGTGTCGGTCCTTTTCTTTGCGTTTTTTGGATATTTGTGTAGTCGGAGGATCCGACGGCATAATATAAGCAAAATCAGAGCCGAAAAACTGCTCAGCAAACTCCGACCGACGTCTAAGCGTTCGTCGGTTAAAAGAAGCACAGGCTAGACAAGCTGCTACGTCGTGGTCTGGGCCTAAACAAGGTAAGCAGTAAGAGTGGAAATCTTTATGAGGTATTTGTTTCCCACAAGTTAAACAGTTATTCACTTTTTCTGACATCGGCTGAGGCAAGAAAGAGTCCCCAACGGGTACTTAGCTTTTTAGAAGTCTTCGAAGTAGTATTCGGTAGTAGTAATCTCTGGATCTGACCAACCGGCACTTGCGAACAGCTTCTGCTTCGGGCGCCACGCGGCAAGAAAGACTGAGGAAAATGGCGTCGGCTGATGCCTTTATACCCGAAGAACTGCAGCTGTGACGTCGGGTGAAGTGCGACACCAGCCGAGGCCAGACCCAGACTTTGGAATCCGGCCGACCGAAGGGCTGCCTGACGACAGGACAACCCATTTGTAAGGACTGCAGATGCATCCTTGAAGGACATCAGTATCACTGTAACAGAAGATAATGTTATAAAATCACAAAAGATGACCAAAGATAATATATTATCCTAACACAGTGTAAATCAAATGGCAGGGACTAAACTTATTAGCAAACTAAGTCTGTGCAATGGTTTAAATGACAAGTCTAAAGAATTTTTGCAGAGCAGATGGATTTTGATAAACATATTGACAGAAATATGTTTGACAAAGTAATCATTAGTAATCAAAATATAATGAAGCATAATTAGCTGGCAACGCTGTGAAGAAGCAAAACAAATTTTAGCAATTAAACAATTCTGTGGGATGACTATGTGTGATTACTTACCAAAAGCCAGGGGTTCATCAATACTAAGTGCTAGCCTGCCCTTTACCTCTAAAACATCTGCACTTACATTTCACTGAAATTTTACAGAAAAGTAGTCCATCTGATTGTAAAAAGTCTGTACATTCTTTTCATGAAGACACTGCACCATTTTATACCACACTGATACATCCAATTACTGTAGATGGGTTCTGAAGCCTTCAAACAAGATACCTAAAAGTACTTGAAAAAGCGCAATAGTTCACTGCTAAAAAAATTTCAGGTTCAAAATTTTGAATATTTCATAAAGACTTCACAAGTTGTCATTATATTTTGCATCCTGCATTATTACTTACAGGTGTGGCCTCTGCATGGCCCATCAAACAATGTATTTGATAGTCCAGCAAAAAAAAAAATCCTAAGTGGACATTCACTCTCAAAAAACATAAGCAAACATCAACAAAGAATGGCACACCTCTCATTACTACTAAATTTACTGAAGCACATAAGTTGATCTGTTTTATTCGAAAATAAGAAGGCAATTCGGAGGATCAACAATTCACCCATGACATGCTTTTGGGTTGTGGGAGGAAACTGGAGCAGCTAGTGAAATGACGATTGAGAGAACAGAAGGTCCACACATAATCAGCCTAGTAGAGCATCACAGTGGTGAATGAAGCACCATGAGGCAGTAACACTAGTCAGTACTACTATCTAGAAACTGAATATTAAAATAAATACCAACGACAGTAACATTAAACACCTTCCAAGATTATGGAATACAATTCCTGTTGCTATCAAGAGAAGTCAGTTCTCAATTTCCTTCAAAACTAATCTTGATTTGTACAAACAAATTAGAAAATATTAATGTGCGGTTATAGCAATCAAGCTTCTTAGGGTCATAGGTAGGTACTAGGCTATCTGCCCGAGGGTATTTATAAGCCTAGCCAGAGTGTGTCGGCTTTCGCCGCCCCATTAATTAACTGATCCTCTGTCAAGCAGAGCCAATGAAGTGATCCCAGGGGTGTATTTTCTGTTACCCATCCACTCGTCAAGGTTTGTCTTGAAGAGTGTTAGTGAGGGGCTCTGCCTGATGCAATTTGGAATTTTGTTCCAAAGCATGGGGAGTCTCTGTGACAGGAATCTATCCCTCCAGCATGTTCTATTTACTGTTGTGGTGAGGTTTAGCTCATTAGAGCATGTGGCTCACAGTGACTTGGATTTCTTTAGGTGGAGCATGTCCATCAATTCTGAGTTGGACATGGCTTTGTAAGTCAGGCAGAGATCATCTCTGAGTAAGCGATATGCCACTGAGTACAGCCAGAGTTTTTTCAGTCAGTCTGCATAGGACTGCATATTTCTATTTTGTGCTTTTGTGCTACTATGGAAGACTTAATGAAGCAGCATTTAGAGATTTCCCAAAGATTGATACGAGCTTTAAGTGATAAAGGTATCACTAGCCCAGCTGCCACTTACGCTACAGTTACCGAATCCCAGGAACAATTGTTTATGCTACATTCTACACCAGGAAGCAGTCCGCTACGTCCGTCAACTAGTAATGGTTCGGTCAATGCAACAGGAGGAGGGGCTATAGGAACTGTTCAACATGGAGCCCCCACATCTAACGCTGTACCAAACACTAGGGACGGGATTAATAGAGGAGTTTTACAAGGAAATGCTATGGCGAAGGAACTTAAAGATATTTTGGCAGCACCAACATTAAGCACCGCATTTCCCACTAATGCTACTGAATTTGGTAGCTTCAATGTGCAGTTCATGCAGTTTGCAAGAGCACTTAAAACATTCAAATCCCTACAAATGGACAACGCATTTTTGGAAAGGTCGATGGAATTGGGACAGGTTCCGAAAGGTCTTCGGTTGTTCAAATTACCTTTTGGTTTTACTGAAGGGACTGAACTATTTAACGAACTACTACATCTGTTCAACAGAACAGGTATTGAGCTTATGAAACTCATTATACATAATAATAACAATGAACTGTCTATTTTGAATGAGCATTTAACCAAACTTGATAAAAGTATTCGACAAGACCTTTTATTTGATTTTAACAGAAACAGTTTTGATAAGATTTTAAAGGACAATGATAAGTTTATTTTAAAAGGGTTGGAAGCTAAAAATCACAAGCTTACTAGGGACACTAATGATTATAGGTATAAGAGAACTTATTCACATTTTAAGGATTTTAAAAACATGAAACGTGTACCTAAACCTGATGGGGTGGATACAGTGGATGAAGACACTTGTAACACACATCACACTAATTCCAATGCACTATATAAAGGTGCATCAAATGAGGCTGTGTATGAAAATGGGGAGGGGGCTTTTTTAGAAGAACCGATTCTGAGGAGATCAGAGCGGTTAAGGGACCGCTATGGGGGTCAGCAGCAGAACCACCAAAACCTGAACAGAAATCACAGGACCAACTCATGGTATCGGTAGTTGAGGATGATATTATACTTATACAGACTGAATTTAATGTCACATTAGGGTGCCCAACAGGGGTTATCACTGGTTCTGATTTAAATTATGATATTCAGAATAACTATTTTGTACAAAGCTCTGAAGGACATTCCTTTTTTGACGATGATATAAATGAGACATGTAATAATGCAAATGGATGTGAGTGTTCCATTTTGGTTGATGGAGGTTTTAGTGTGTACAATTTTACTGATTTTAAGTTTGATGTAAACTATTTAAACCTTTTTAAAAAGGGTTTTAAATTTGTCCCTAAATTTAGAATAGATATTGGCAAAATTCTTATTAATTTAAAACTTTTTACTAGAAAACTTAATTTAAGGATGTTTTTTAAGAACAACAAAAGCATGCAGAATGACAACCACTATTTTACTTTAAAAAAACATAGCACATTCATACCCCCTCAGAACCCTATTATTCAAATGTTTGAGAGGTTATGTGATACTCAGATACGTAGAATTGTGAAAAATGAAAGAACTATATCTTACAATTTAAATACAGTTGAAAAATTTTGCTTGAAGGAACTAACAACAACAGATAAATACAGGGTTATGAAGCCCGACAAGGGTGGGGGAGTGGTTGTTATGAATAAAGATGATTATTTTAACAAAATGACAATAATGTTAAGTGACAACACCACTTACGAAAAGGTGTCGAAATATGAAATTCATAGAGCATACACTAAATTGGATTGGATCTTGTATGAATACCTGATGGATGGAGTCATTACTAAGGATGAATACAATTTTCTAAATGTGGAGCATCCCATGACTCCATCCATCTTTGGTATTCCGAAAATTCACAAAAATGTTTATGATCCACCTTTCAGACCAATAGTCTCTGCCAGAGGGTCCAAAACGGAGGCTATGGCTTCTTTTATTGATCATCAGTGTAAAGATGTAGTAACTAATTTGGACCATGTTGTGAAAGATTCCTGGCATTGTTTGGATAAAATAAGAATCAATCTTGCTGGAATAAATCGTGAGGTTTCTATGATTACTATTGATATTGTAAGTCTTTTCACTGCAATACCCCACAAGCAGGGTATAGAAATGTTTGAGGCAAGCCTACTAAAATTTGGTACATTCAGTAATGATAAATGCAAATTTTTAAGGGAATTGATGGAATTAGAACTTGAAAACAATTATATGTTTTTAAATGGTGAATACTTTAGACAAAAAAACAGGGGTAGCGATGGGGGCAAGATGTGCCCCCATTTATGCCAATCTTGTGTTAGCCTTGTGGGGGACACAAACTGTGTTTACCTCCTGTTTTTGAGATGATATTGTTCTTTATCTGAGGTTCCTGGACGATATCTTGATTTTTTGGAAAGGAACCAGAGAAAGATTTGTTGAATTTGAATCATTTCTTAACACTACATCTAGTTTTTTGTGTTTTACTAGTAAGATAGTTGACAACTACTGTGAATACCTAGACATACTATTGTATAAAAACAATGATAGGTGAGAAACCAACATTTTTCGGAAAAAAACACATTCAAATTCTTTTTTACACTTTGATAGTTGTCACCCTTACCATCAAAAGAAGAATTTAATCAAAGGACAGATGGTTAGGCTCTCAAGAATTATCAGTGATGATATGGCTTTTTGTGATGAAATAGATATACTGTCTTGTATGTTTTTAGACAGAGGATACCCAAAGGAATTGATTGACAAAATAAGTGCTGAGATACGGATAAAAAGACAGCACATGTATCAACCGATTATTAAGTTTGGGATTACAACTGCTACTTGTGAGAACAGACCAATAATTGGAAATGATGCTCTAGTTATTCCCTTTAATGATATATCCATGAAAATAGTAAATGCTGTACGAGAGAGTTGGGCTAGTGTATTTATGATTAATGATGAATGTATTGATATTCTGGGTTTATGGCCTAAAATTACCTATAGTAGAGGCATGAATTTAAAAGAGCATTTTGAAGCAACACACAGTAAGAATATCTACCTAAAGTCCAAGATGGGTAAATGTGGTACATGCCATACATGTAAATATATTAATGACGGCCCATACGTAGTAGTTTGCAACTTTGGAAAAACTATTAGATGCCCAGGGTATTGCAAATGCAATACTAAAATGGTACTATACCTTGCTACCTGTTCATCATGCCCAGCATACTACGTAGGGAAAACTATCAGAAAGCTTAAAGACCGAATAGGAGAACATGTTAGGGATATCAAAAAGAAAAAAGTCACTAGTGCACTTTATACACACAGCATAAGGTGCGACAATTTTAAAAGGTTCCTATTCTTTGTGATAGATAGAATACCCTACAACAACAACAAAGGAGGTGATGAAAAGACATTATTAGAAGTTAAAGAATGTCTATGGCAACTAAGACTTAATGCGAGTATTCACTCAGGTATCAACGACTACATTTCTATAGCTAGTATACTTAAATATAAATCACAATTTATCTAATTACATTTTATTTATTTATTATAAATATCTAATGGCCCATTTTAAACTAAAATTGTTTGTATATTCTTACATTATTACTTCAACATTTTAATATTTGTGCTAAAGTTTTTTAATTATTTTACAGAGTTATTTATTATATGTATTTGTTATATATACTATATACATATATATTTTTGATTGTTTTTATTGTTTTACTAGTCTTGCAATACAACCATTGATGTAGACAGTCTTTTTAAAGCAATTTTCTTTAGGACTACAATGAGTTTTGTATAAATGATTGCTAAATCAAGTTAATTATAATTGTTTTTTATCAGTCATGGTTTGATTAATTAATTAATTACTAATTGCTGCTTCTATTTAAATGGAATTTGCTGTGACAGTGTTCGTACTCTGATGATGCCCATTATATTTTATGGGTGAAAGCGCTAAGTACTCTTTTGGTGTGTTATATATTTTAACTAGCATCAATAAACCAGTGTTCTACAGTTGATTTGGTTCATCCTGGTTTGTTTTACTGGTTTTTCTTTCTTTTTTGATTTCTGCATAGGACATATGTTTGAGACCAGTAATCCTCTAGGTGAGGTATTTTTGTGGTCTTTCCGGCTGTTGGAAGTGTCTTGTGAGGTACATCCCAAATGGGGCATTGTACTCTATGATGGGTCTAATGAGTGACGAGTAGAGGGGCACGATAACCTCTTTATTTCTAGATGCGATCGCTTTAGTAATTAGATGGGCCACATAGAAGGAACTACTTTGGCAATATGATTGTCAAAGGAGAGATTACTATCTACCTGGGTCCCCAGATAGTACAGTTGTGTACACCTACCATAAATGTAGATGTTCGAGTGTCTTCACTGTTGCAGTCATAACTGTAGGGTGCTCCTGCCGGCAGGCAGCCCTAGGTCGGCCAGAATCCCAAAGTCTGGGTCCGGCGTCGGCTGTACAGGCCAGTACCCTGACGTCAGTATGCTCTGGTACATAGCCCTCAGCCGACGCCATCTTCTCCAGCCTTTCTTGCCCTAGATGTCAGAAGTCCCCCAATAAATCAAAACAAAATGAATCCACCAAGGAAACACAAATACACCACAAAGGAGAGAAAAAGAGGGGATAGGAGGGAGGGAAACATCAACTGCAACAGTGAAGACACTCGAACATCTACATTTATGGTAGGTGTACACAACTGTACTATGTTCATCGTGTTTCACTGTTGCAGTCATAACTGTAGGGTGGAATCCCAAAGCAGTGGAAAAAGGGGGGAGGTTTAGACAGAAGAAGGGGCAGCAAGAAGACCCTGCAAAACAGCAGAGGCAAAGCCTGCCCTGGTCTTAGTATACAAAGGGAGATTGTAATGCTTGGAAAAAGTATGCACAGAACTCCAAGTGGCAGCTTCCAAAATATCCTTGGTAGGAACTCCCCTGAGAAAAGCTGTAGAAGTAGCAGCTGCTCTAGTAGAATGACTTCTCACAGTACCTGGAAACTGTTTCCCATGATGAGTGTAACAAAATCTTATTCCATAAGAAATCCATTTGGAAATAGTTTGTTTGGAAATAGCCTTACCAAGAGAACTGGAGGCAAAAGAAACAAACAATTGGTTAGATTTTCTGAACTCTTTAGTCTTGTCCAAATAAAATCGTAACTGTCTGTGCACGTCCAATGAATGCAAAATCCTTTCCCCTTTATTCTGAGGATTAGGAAAGAAGGTAGGAAGGTGAATTGTTTGATTTAAAGCCACTTTCAAAATCACCTTAGGCATGAAAGTAGGA
The DNA here is from genome assembly GCF_019279795.1 of Protopterus annectens. Lineage (NCBI taxonomy): Eukaryota > Metazoa > Chordata > Ceratodontiformes > Protopteridae > Protopterus > Protopterus annectens. The sequence goes on along the minus strand of NC_056741.1, from coordinate 1,665,532,588 downwards.
TTGGTCCTCAAGGATACTCTGTCCTGGTGGAAAATAAGGAATGGTTCCACAGCCATGAGAGCTTGCAACTCTGAGACCCTTCTGGCAGAAGTCAAAGCTAACAAAAGAACTGTCTTCCAAGATAAAAACTTAATATCTGAAGAAGCAGCAGGCTCAAAAGGAGGCAAAGTAAGTTTTTCTAAAACATAATTAAGATCCCAAGCAGGAACAGGAGGGGTCCTGGGAGGCCTTAAATTCTTAGCCCCTCTCAAGAATGGTCTCACCAAAGGATGAGAAAAAACAGGGGGATCAGTATTGAAATGAGCAGAAATAGCAGAAGCATGAATCTTAATGGAAGAAAAAGACAGTCCATCAGACAAAAGATCCGAAAGGTAAAGCAAAATAGAAGAGAGATCAGGTACCAGAGGGTCCAAACCTCGGCCCTGCATCCAAATGCAAAATCTCTTCCATTTAGAGGCATAGGATTTCCTAGTGCTAGGCCGTCTAGCTTCCAAAAGAACATCCAAAACTTGTTTGGGAAGACTAGAAGAAATCAAATTCCTTTGAAGAGCCAAGCTGCCAGGCAAAGGGTCTTGAGATTGGAATGTAGCAACTGACCCTGATGCTGGGACAGAAGAGAAGGGTTCAGAGGGAGAATCCAAGGAGGCTCCAAGAACAGGTGCCTTAAAGTTGGATACCAAAACTGTCGAGGTCAATTCAGAGCAATTAAGATGAGGAACTTGGGCTTGTCCTGTTTTATCTTTAGTAAAACCCGAGGAAGTAGAGGAAGAGGAGGGAAGGCATAGCCCGAAAGGTTTTTCCAGCTGAAGGACAGGGCATCCACTTTCCAAGCTGTTTTGTGGAATGACCTGGTGCAAAAGTGAGGCAGCTGATGATTGAGATGGGATGCAAACAGATCTATCTGGGGGCATCCCCAAACTGCAGTAATCCTGTTGAATAAGTTGGTGTCTAGCATCCATTCGTGAGGATCCACAATGTTCCTGCTCAGGCTGTCTGCTAAGAGATTCTGTTCTCCTGGTATGAATTGGGCCTGGAGATGTAGCTAGTCTGCAAAGGGGGTACGAATGAGAGCCCCCCTGCTTGTTTATGTACCACATGACTGTGGTGTTGTCTGTGCAAATCAAAAGAGGCCCTGGATGCAAAAGGTGCTTGAAGGCTAGAAGAGCATTTTGAACTGCCAACATTTCCTTCAGATTAATGTGCCAGTGAAGATGATCTTTTGTCCAGGTTCCCTGCTGGCAATTGCCTAGAAAATGTGCTCCCCAAGCATAATCCGAGGCGTCCGTGGTTATGATTTGAGAAGGTTGAGGAAGACGGAAAGGCTTTCCTTCGTTTAAAGCACACACCCTGGACCACCAAAGGAACTCCTTTTGGAGGCAGGGGATCAGAGGAATTAGAGTGTCCAGATCGTGGTAATGCTGCGACCACACACTTTTCAGATACCATTGAAGCTTTCTCATATGAAGCCTTGTATTTGGAATCAACAGAATGCAGGAAGCCATGTAGCCCAGAGCCTGCAGGAATTTCCTTGCAGTGAGCTGAGGTAGAGTTGCCAAAGTCTTGAAAATTGAAGCCAGCTGTATTTGTTTTTCTGTAGTGAGGAAGGCCCTTTGTAAGGTTGTGTTTAAAAGGGCTCCCAGGAATACCATTTGTTGAGAAGGGATCAGATGTGACTTTTTTTGTGTTCACTGAAAATCCCAACAGGAGGAGAAGACGTTGAACAAAATCCAGATGTTGAAGTAACAGATCCTTGCTGTCTGCCTGAATAAGGCAGTCGTCCAAATAAGGGTAAATCTGAATCCCCTGGAGTCTGCAATAAGCCACTACTGGTGCCAGGCACTTGGTAAAGACTCTGGGCGCAGTAGATAAACCAAAGGGCAGTACAGAGAATTGATAGTGTCTCGAACCTGCCTTGAACCTGAGGAATTTCCTGCGTTCCTGATGGGAATGTGTAAATAAGCTTCCTTTAGGTCCAATGTCACCATCCAGGCATCCTGAGAGAGCATTGGAATCAGCTGCTGCAGAGTAAGCATCTTGAATTTTGGAATTTCCAAAAAGGTGTTTAACACAGAAAGGTCCAGAATAGGTCTCCATGAGCTTTGTTTTCTCGGAACCAGAAACAGTCTCGAATAAAACCCTTTTCCCATCTCTGAGAGTGGAACAGGCTCTATGGCTCTCATGGCCAGAAGAGCATCCACTTGATTTAAGGCCTCTGACCATTGATGTTTTGGCAGATCTGGCCAACCAAAGCTCTTGGCAAGGTATGAAAGTGGAAGTTGTAGCCTTTTAAAATCACGTCCAATACCCATTTGTCCTGGGTAATATGAGTCCAATTTCTGTAAAAAAGAGAAAGTTTTCCTCCGAGAGGGGCATCCAGGTAAAGAGGTCCTGTAGCCCAACCTAGAGAGTCATTGAGTTTGCTTTCTTTGAGATTGGGATCTGTCTTCTCCCCTTCTAGGTGAAGAAGCAGTCCATTGTCTCGATCTGTAGGAGGCCTGAGCTTGGCCACGACCTCTGGAGCGTCTATATCTTCCCCTTTGAGGCCTGTCAGACGTGGGAAAGGACCAATTTTTGGAGGGCCAATTCCTGGAAAATCTAGGAGGCTGAACTTGCAAGAAATCTTTCACAGTTTGCATAGATTTTGCCTTTTCTTCCATCTTTTTAATAACCTCCTCAGCCTTGGATCCAAAAAGAACATCATGCTGAACAGGGGCATCTAACAATTTAGCCTTAACCTGTTCAGGTAAACTTTGTTCACGAAGCCAAGCATGTCTCCTGATAACAGTACCAAAGGCTGCGGCCCTGCAAGAAGCATCCAAAGCATCAAAACCACAATGCAAGCTATGTTTGTTCAGTTGTTCAGTTGCATGCAAGACATCCTGTAATTCCTTATCTTCAGCACATGCAGGAAGGGAAGCAAGCTTTTGCTTTAAAACAGACAAAAGAAATTGCTGATACTTAAACATATGAAACTGGCAATTTAAAGCCCTAACAGAAAGGGTAGCAGAAGTGTATACCTTTTTGCCCCACCTGTCTAAGGCACGAGAATCCTTCTCAGAGGGAATAGGATTCTTAGAAGAAGCAACTTTAGCAGCCTTAGAACCCTGAGAGATAGTTTCAGGATCTGCAGAAGGATTCTTAAATAAGAACAAATGAGACTCAGGAACCCTATAAAACCTATCAGGTTTAGAGGGAGCAGGAGGCATGGAATCAGGATTCAAATTAGCCTCGGAAAAGGCATCATCCACAATGTCAAGAACAGGAGGGATAGCTAAAGGCCTATGTTGAGGAAGAAGAAGGAATTCTCTAAGCCTCTTCTTGGAAGCAGAATAATCCTGACCTTCCCAATGAAAATGTTCCCTCATCTCATGTAAGGTTTCCCCAAAAGAAAAATCTTCAGGCGGAGAGGCAGAGGGCAAGGAGTCCTCAGCATCCGAATCCTCATAAGGAGGAAAAGAATATTCCTGATCAGAGGAAGAGACAGAAGATATAGAAGCCTGGTCAGAGGAATCCATAGGAACATCCTGTCGAGGCCTTTTCTCAGGGGGGGGGGTGAGAACCCCTAATCATAGAAAGCAAATCTTCAGCCATCCTTAACAATTGCTTCTGTGTCCTGGGAGTAGATTCAGAAGAAGCTTGAGCAGGAGCTTTAGACTTAACAGGAGTCTTTGACTTTGCCTTTGAAATAGTGATGTGAGTAGGCCTGAATACCCCCTCAGAAGCCGGTACCTGCACAGCGGTTCCGGACCCATCCGAGGGAGCGACATCCGAAGGTCCTGCAGCAGATAAAATAGAAGGCCTTGATGGCTCCCCATGGGAGTCCGTATCGGCCATCGGTTCAGAAGTGGCAGATGACAGGGGCTGCAAAAGCGCCTCACTGACGACAGCCGAACCGGACGCCGGCTCCAGCTGCAACGAGTCCAGTTTGGACCTCGGAGGCCTGTCCTTGTCTTTGCGCTTCTTTTGAATTCCGGTAGTGTCCGACGACATTCTGTAATTGAAGCGTCTGCCAAAATAATTCAAAGCCCAGTCGTACCTGCGTTTGATAGTACGAGAATTAAACCTGGCACAGAACCGACAACAAGAAATGTCGTGGTCAGGGCCTAAGCAAGGTAGACAGTAAGAGTGGAAATCTTTATGAGGTATTTGTTTCCCACACGTAATACAATTATTAACTTTTTCTGACATCGGAGGAACAAGAAAAAGATTCCCCAACGGGGTACTTAGCTTTGAGAAGAGAAGTAAGAACTTCGGACCAACAACACCAAAAAACGCTGTACGAAAATCGCCAACCAACGACTTGCGAGCTGCTTTCCACCGCACGGCAAGAAAGACTGGAGAAGATGGTGTCGGCTGAGGGCTATGTACCAGAGCGTACTGACATCAGGGTACTGGCCTGTACAGCCGACGCCGGACTCAGACTTTGGGATTCTGGCCGGCCTCGGGCTGCCTGCCGGCAGGAGCACCCTACAGTTATGACTGCAACAGTGAAACACAATGAACATCTCTTATTACCTCTTCTGTATTAAGGAGGCTGCCACCTATGTGGTAATTCGTGGGTGTTTTGTTTTTCCCAAACGGGATGACTATGCATTTTTTGGCATTTAGCTTGAGGCCATGACTTTGACACCAGGTGTCCGTCTCAGTAAGGCCCTTTTGGAGGATGTCCATGTCGTTTGTGTGCTAATTAAATCTCTGAGTCTACATTCATGTATACTTGTTAAATATTCATTCAGTTTAGCCTGGAACCTAGCAAAATGTAACTGATTTTTTTTTAATTGAGAAGGAAACTTCCTTAATATTTCCACTTAGTAAGAGCAGTAATAAGGGGGCAATAATATTAACTGTCATTACAACAACTCATTGGCAGTAACATTTGCTCATTTCCTTACCACTGTGCCTTTTATCCACTGCTTACTATTGCTTCTTACTTCTGTCACTTATCGTTGTCTGTTAAAACTTTGCCTTCTACTACCAAATACTACTTCTCCATAGTAGTGCCGCACACTACTGCTGCATAGTAGTACACATACTTAATACCCCTCACTACTACCCCACATTATTGCTCCTTACTAGTAAAAATACTTACTGCCATTTGATAATGCCATTTACTACCATCCTTTATAACTGTCACACTTTGCTGACCCTTACTAATTCCACAAGGCACTGGCACAATACTACCGCCCCTCACTAATACCACATACTGGCACTTACTCTAGTCCCATACTACTGCCACTTCTTGCCATCACACATTACTGTCCTTAGTAGCTGCATTTACTTTTATCACTTGCAATTTAGAATTACATTTTAATAGTAGATTAAACTGGTTCGACTACAAGCACTTGAGTCTCAGCTGCTCAAAATCCATTGTCAAAGTCAGGGACTCGAGAATCCTGTAGATCTTGTATGCTGTCGTTCACTCGAGAATTCAAATATGAGTCAGTTCAATCAGCTACAGCACCTTAACCAAACACATTATTTGAGGTGGAGCAAGGTAAGTGCAGTAGCTGGGAGAAGGGAGTAGGAAGTGGATTTTAGGGTTAGGGAGCGGTAAAGAAATTTCAGGCCAAGTGAGCAGAAAGGGAGTTTTATGTTTAAGGACTAGGAGGGGAGTCTCTCTTGGCCAGTCGTCATAAAAAACAGACGAGCATTCATAGGTTCTGTTCAAGCAGCTTTTTATGTACAAACACATCAGGATTGAGGCTTAATAACTTTAGTTTAGATAAACTTATAAACAAACTAGCTATCACACTCATACATGCTCACTGTCTGGCTGCACTCTCAAAATGGCACTGAAGCTAGCATGTGCTTGCTGTTTATATACACGTACTGTCATTGAAACACTCTTAAAGGTACAACACACACTATTCTACATCCTTCCTCTTTGAGAAATGAGTCATGCATTACTGACGACATTAACTGACATGCAATTGATGCAAATAATTTTTTGACATACAATTATGCAGAACTAAATACATATAAATAATTATTTCCAGGTTGCTCTGTATTTCACACAAGGTCTTTAAATACAACCAAATCATGTGACATCTAAATTAGAATTGGGTCTAGCAAGTGGGATGGTCTCTGCTGAATGTTCAACCTTAGGAACATCAGGAACATCATCAGGAATGGAAGTACAAGTTAAGACACGTTCTGTAACAGGAACTTTGTCTGGACTGCTCTGAGACCTAGAGTCTGTATCACAGGAACAATTCTGCAATATCGATTCTGATACAGGTAGAAGATGTCTATGTTTTTTCCTGTACTCCACACCCTCACGTTCTATGAAGTAGGATCTTAGCTTGGCACATATACTTGTTACTTGACTAATCCAGCTGAAACGTTTTGCCGTTTGCATACTCACTGTCTACCCTTCTTTCAATGGATGAAGAAATCTGCTCAATTTATCATAGCTGGACTTTTGGAAAGAAGGCTTTCTGTACAGTTGGGCTCTGATTGTTCTGTTGTTCTTTACTTTAGACCTCAACAAACTGGAACTGATAGGCAATGTTGTTCTGGTTTGCCTAGATAGAAATCTCTGAGCAGGCAAGCCAAGTATATCATCACGGCGTATGTTTCTGAGATTAAGTTAATTCAAAAAGACAACGGTAGTATCATGCTTTGACTTCTCTAGTAATTGCTTTGCACTCTGTACTGCATGTTCAGCTAGTCCATTTGACTGTGGGTATTCTGGACTATGAGTAACGTGTACAAAGTCTAATTCGTTTGTAAATTTCTGAAACAACTGACTGGTAAATCGGGTACTATTGTCAGAAATAACTGTTTGGACTACCATGGACTGAGAAATGACGTTTCAACTTGGTGATAACAGCAGTGGATGTTAGATTAGGTAGTAAATCAATCCTGAACCAGTTTGAATAAAAGTCTACCAACACTAAGTAATGCTGATTGTTCCACTCGAACATATCAGTGGCTACTGTTGACCAACGTGGTTCATGTTGACTTAGCTGAACTGGTTCTTTTTGCAAATACGGCTTAGTAGCATTGCATACTTAACAAGAAGAAAGTACTTTATCAATGTCTTTTGCTAGAGAAGTCCAAAATACTAGTCCTCTTGACTTTCTTTTGGTAGATTCGGAACCTGGGTGACCACGATGCAAAATCTGGATATATTTATGTTGTAAGGAAGCATGAACAACAATTTTAAGACCTTTGAAAATAATGCCATCTTCCATCAACATCTCATCTCTGTAAAGAAAATAAGTTTGTACTTCAGGTGGTACACTAGATTGCTTTGACGGCCATCCAACATTAATGTAGTGGTTGAGCTTTTGCAAAATTGGATCAGTTTTTGTACGATTTCTGAGCTCATCAAGTCTCATGGTAGAGAAATTATATAAAAGTCAAAATTCTATGCATGAAGTTGTTCCATTGTATTTCTGGATGATCTGGATAAGGTATCACCCAGATAAAAAAAGTTTGCCTTTTCTGCAGACCATGTTGAAGTTGTACTTTAGCAATTTGAGCATCATTCTTTGTAATCTCGCTGGAGCTGAATGCGTAGGCTGCTTTAAAATGGTGACTAGAGGTTGGTGATCAGTTTCAATCTGAATAGCTCGACCATAGATATAATCACGAAACTTGGAACATGCAAATACTATTGCCAAAAGTACTTTCTCAATTTGAGCATATTGCATTTCAGTTTGGATAAGAGATCCAAGATGCACTGGCTACTAGTCTGCCTTCTTGAAGAATAACTGCGCCAAGACCAAATTTTGAAGCATCACAGGAAAGAGTTACTGGTTTATTAATGTGGGTGGGGTGGCAATTTTCTGATTAACTCATTCACTCCACTAGAGCTGATGAAGTTTGCACTGTAACTTCCAATGGGTGGAGCCTAAGCTTTTTGACAGAATTGAATTATGCCCTCACATTTCAAACAAATGTTCATATCTTGGGAACCATAGGGGTTATGAAAGAAGTTTAAATGCCAAACTCTTCAGCACAAACTACTTTTATAGTGGTAGTATTCTTTAGGTTCTAGGTTTTAAACTGAATTTTATAAGTCACAGTAAACATAGTAACTATTGCATTTGTAATATTTTATAAACAACTTACAAAACCTCAGCAACCACTCCGGTTATACACATATTGTCAGCAGCATTTTATCTACCAAGCTGAGAGCTTTCCTATGAAGTTAGACTTCTCTCTGTGTTACTTGGTTGTTGAGATATTTAGAAAAATGTGAAAATTATATCTATATAAATGAATAGCATAAAAACAACAGTGAATATCGATTTATCTGCACTAGACAGAGGTCAAACATTAATGCAGTTGAGTTTACCATTGTGTAAGCTTTAAGATGAAATCTTTTAAAACCTTGTACATAGCTTGGTTTTGGAATTATTGATGCAAATATGAACAAGCTATTTTTGGCACCTAGAGACATCAGTAGAAGTTAAATGCAGACGCACATGGAGGCATCACTCTGATGTAATGAATTAAGGCCTTCAAATGCCCTCTGGTACTGTTCCAACCAAGACCATGTAACATTTTTGCACATTAGCTCTCTCAAAGGTGCTGTCAACTCACTGAAGTCTGGTATAAACTTGCCTAGATAGTTGACCATACCAAAAAAACATTGTAGAGCCTGAACATTATCCGGTGCTGGTATCTTAAGAATGGCTGCTTGCTTGAATGTGTCTGGTTGCAAGCCAATGCTAGTAAATTGCACTTCAGAGGATTGAACTTTAAGTTCACTTCACGTGCTCTGTCTAGAACCCTTCTAAGGTTTCTGTCATGTTCTGCTTCACCATTGCCTTCAACCAATAAATCATCTACTATTATGGCATAAGGATAGGTTTGCTCCATTGCACGCTGAAAGACTTCACTTGCAGAATTTATTCCAAATGGCATCCAGAGGAATCTACATCTTCCAAATGGGGTACTGAAAGTAGTCAGTAGTGAAGATTTGCGATCAAGCATCACTTGCCAAAATGAACTTTTTGCATCCAAGACAGAAAAATAGTGGCATTCAGTATCAGGGCTGCAACTTCCCCAACTGTGCACATGGGATGATGTGGTCTGTTTAATTCTTTGTTCAGATCTCTTGGGTCAATACATATTCTGATTTCGTCCGAGCCTTTTTTGTGGGTGGCTATCATAGCTGACACCCATTCAGTTGGTTCTGTGACTGGACAAATTACACCTTGCTGCACCATTTTATCCAGCTGAGCTTTGACCTTATTCTGCATAGCTATTGGAACTTTTCTTGCTGGACTGACCTCTGGGTCTAACTCCATAGAATACACAACTGAAAGTTTGTCCAACTTGTCATTGAAAACATCAGCATACTCTGAGAAAATAGCTTCAGTAAAACTGGAACTAGGATGTGTGCTTATATGATTAACTTGTTTGGTAAAGCAAAGCAGGTTCATTCTCAAACTGTCTCTGAGACCCAATAATGACTGTACATGTCTTCAGACTACATAGACTAGTAAGTTGTAGCAGTTCCTAGCCAAATAACATGAAAGCACTACTGAGCCTTTGGTTTGAATTTATTCATCTCAATAAGCAACAAGTTTCACACAAGTGGCCACATTAAGTTGTTCATCAGCTCTCACCTTAGCAAAAGTGTCTGCTGACATAACATTATACTTTGAACCAGTATCTACTTTGAGCTTGGTGGTTTTACCATTGATCTGGACAGTACAAAACACTTCATTCTTTACCAACAAATCTACTGCATCAGCCTTTTCGCCAATCACTGACACACCATCTACATAAAAAGTAGAATTGCATCTCTCTATGTGATCAACTTGCTTTTTTAAGTGACCTTTCTTTAACTGTGTGAGGTTTACTTGTAGGGTTGCCACCTTTCATCATGGCTAAAACCGGAGAAAAGCCACACCCCTCATGTCACCAGTAACCCTGCCCATCCCACCCTCCCCCACCCACATTCTGCCCATTTTGTGACATCACGACATCACCTGGTGGGGAACGCCCTCTTTTTCTGTTCCTGCTGCATGCTTTCGGCTGATTTACTATGCTTTTCTGTAATAAAGCACAGTAAATTAGCCAATTTACAAACTCAGTCTGTTTACTTTTTGAAACAGGATACCGAGTTTGTACAGTGTTTTCCAGACTACCGGAGAACCAGTTAGATTTCCGGATAGTCCGGAAAAAAAATGGACGGGTGGCAATCCTATTTACTTGATGTGCAAAACTTTAGAAAATGGTTCCATTTTTTACACTTGTAGCATTGCTGACCAAATGGTAAGCATTTTTCTCTTTTGGACTCATGACTGGCACCACAATTTTGACAGTTAATAATAAAGTTTGATTTGGGTTTTGCTGACTCACCCTTATATTGCATGAAGCATGTCCTTTTCTTAGAACTTGCTGGAAAATTACAGGTTTTATCTGGGGTTACCATAACTGTTTATATGTAAAAGAGGACGAAAAAATATGTGCTGCTACCAGCACAAGGCCTGAAGAGCAAAATAAAAAGGTCTTTACTCTTGTAGGACTAAAACTAAAGACTTTTTTTTTTTTTTTTTTTTTTTTTTTTTGATCTCCTCGTAGGTTGAGGTGTTTGAAAATTTTTGATTGGCCCGTATGCCGGTATGCGAGCCAATCAAAACTTCAAACAGCAGACCCTCTTCTGTTCAATGCAGAACATCAAGCTGTTCTGCACTGAACAGAGCTCCGCTTTTTGATTGGCTTGTATACCAGTATACGAGCCAATCAAAAACGCGCACAGCGGACCCTTTTCTGTTCAATGCGGAACATCAAGCAGTTCTGAAGAGAGCTCTGCTTTTTGACTGGCTCATATACCGGTATACGAGCCAATCAAAAACGCGCACAACAGACCCTCTTCTGTTCAATGAAGAGAGCTCTGCTTTTTGACTGGCTCATATACCGGTATACCAGCCAATCAAAAACGCGCACAACAGACCCTCTTCTGTTCAATGCAGAACATCAAGCTGTTCTGCACTGAACAGAGCTCCGTTTTTTGATTGGCTCGTATACCGGTATATGAGCCAATCAAAAAAAAAAAAAAACAAAGTGGAGGAAAGACTCCGAAATAGGGATGTCTGTTTTTTGAAAATTCTGCGATTTGTCTAGGTTTTAAAACCCGGACAAATCGCAGAATTTAAAAAAAACGCCTGGACAGGGGCCCAAAAAAGAGGACGTGTCTGGGGAAACCCGGACGTATGGTAACCTTAGTTTACCACCCACAGCTGTCATGTGCTTAGGCCTGCTTCTACTAATCACGTGTTGCATGCGGTCTGCATTTGCTCTGGAGTCTGCTGAAACCATGCTCTTATCACTTGCAAGCATACTTGTGTGCCCTTCTGTAACGTTACGGATTTGATAAATCTCAATAGCTCTGCTTGGCATTAAATCCCATTATTATTATTTTCTCTACCTGGTCAACACATAATGCTTATCAAATGCATAGTTGTCTCTTCATCAGGGTCATCAGGGTCATTTGCAGATTACCAGAAAGTCTAGATATGAATAGGCTGTGTGCAACAAGTGATTTTTGCCCATTAAAAACCCCTGTTTCCAAGAAAGCTGATCAAAGCAGTGAATGGTGGATGCATCATTTGTGCATGAGTATGCAGATTACCCTAAAAAAATACCTTCTAGTCATGTGTGTTAGAGAAAGACGAGCGACATGGTGCCAGAAGGGGGATGTCAAAAGGACTAGGAGTCAGAACTGTCACAGCCAAGGGGCATGAAGTTGAAAGCAGCTTGGGTAAAATTACCAAAGGCACATGGTTAGAGCTGGAGGAATATAGACTAGTGGCTCACCCCCAAAATGTGCAGACTTTGTAAAACAGGTCAGAAACGAATTTCAGGTATTGAAACTTGCTCGGCACTATTTCTTTTCTCATTATATGAACAGGGTGTACAGAGCATTCAAAATGATATTTGCATAAACAGATATGTACAATATTGATAAATATATTCGCATTACTAAGGAAAATGTTTGAAATAAAGTCCAAATTCCATAAAACAAATAAAATAAAGGGAAACAACTGCATTTTCACAAAGCATGTATTTTTCACATTAAGCAAAGATATCGAAGTTATCAGACGTGTATAAAGTGTTTGCATGTTTGCACAGTATTACTGTAATGCTATTTCGCAAAGTACAGCCATTACAAGACATATTTTGCAGAAGTACACCCATTACAGAGCATATTTCACTAAATACAGTATTTCAGAGAGTTGTGCATTTGAATGTTACTACAAGCTCACAAAATTGTTTAGGGTGACCTAATGATTAAGGTGTTTGCCTTGCAAATACAAGGTACAGGGTTTGAGTCTCACAAGAGATAATTAGCTAGGCTTAAAATGGCTCACAAGGTCAGTTAGCCTAGTACTAATCTATGAACCTATAATTACAAGGGTCATATTTATCAGTGTGTTTGTGCATATTTTGTGGGCATGGCAGATGGATTTTGAAAACCCAGTGCACTTGTGTTTGACAATGATATTGCTGAGAACTTGAGAGTGTTTGAGCAAGAGTATGATATCTTCATATAGGCTGCATTTTCAGATAAAGATGGCCATACAAAGGCATTTATTCTGCTTAATTTAGCTGGGTCAGAAGCCATAGAAAGAGGACATTTATTTGTATATGCACCTGCTGTCTATACAGGAGAGGGAGAAAACCATCATACAGTTGTATGGGCTGAGTCAAAGGAGGACCCTGAGTGCTTAAAATGTAAATTTAGAGAAATGTTTAACCCCCAGACAAATGTTACAATGGAAAGGCGCTTATTTTATACAAGGGATCAAATGCCTGGTGATCCTTTTGCAGTATATATAACTGACCAGAGAAATGAGGCTAAAACGTGCAGATTTGGTGATTTAAGGGATAAACTGATAAAAGACAGACTTGTTTATGGTATAAAAAATGATGCTGTGAGAAAGATTTTGCTTCATGACAGTGATTTAACTTTGAATAAGGCCATTGAGATGTCAGATATATGAGCTTACAGAAAAGCACACAAGTATGCTTACAAATGAGAACATCTCTAGAAGGCGCAATGACAGAGCTCATTTTGATAGCATGCAGCATGTTATTAAAAGAAACAGGCCCAACACATGGCAGCAGCTGTAACCCCTGCAGCATTCACTGGCAAACCCCAGAGCTTTCTAGCAAATTTCAGATTCACACAGTGTTAGTGAAGCATAATAGTCACCAAACTCAAAGCCAAGGGCGCCCCAGGCAAGTGCAAAGGGGTGCACTTGCATCCCCCTGGAACCAGCTGGCCAGGAAATTAATTTTCTTTTAATTATAAAAAAAAATATATGCTGGGGTTTTTTTACTCCCTTTGCATCCAGTCGCAGACGCAACAGGTGTTTGTCACCGTTTTTTGTCTTCTGTGTCTGTGCGATCAATGGTTTATGTCTTCATCTTCTGCGCCCAAGCAGAATTTGAATTCCAGAAGACATTTGGACTGTGGCCGAATATACAAGTGAGAGGTAGGTGTGTGTGTTTAAGTGTTTAAGAGGTGTGTGTAAGAAATACGTAGGTAGGGGTGTGTGGCTGTAAGAAGTAGGTAAGTAAAGGTGTGTGTGTGTGTGTGTGTGTGTGTGTGTGTGTGTGTGTGTGCAAGAAGTAGGGGTACTTCCTTATTATAGCGGCCCCAGTCCCAACTCTATCAATGAGAAATACCATTCTCAAGGATAAGGCTGGCATAGTGAAACATGAGTAAGTTGCAGAACATTTAAAGAGAGTGACTGTAAGGTCTAAGTCACTGTTAGTGTGTGTTTCAATTCGTTATTTTCCATTTGTTATTGTACTCTACTCTTACATATCTGCTGTTTCTGAGTTTACTTCTTTTTCCCTGGTAAAAGTTTTATTTTTTTTGAAAGTACTGAGATCAGTCAAGTCAGTAATACCACACATTAAATGCATTTCATTCTTATGTATCTGTTTGAATTTGTTTACTAGAGGAAAGCACAGATCTCGATCGGCCAGTTTTGTAATTATTCTTCAGAAAATCTAATTTGATGTAAAACTTGTTCTACTAGCTTTCCCATTGAATTAGAGAAATATTTAAAAAGGCATCTCGGGAGGATTCCACTACACAACAGCAACTGATTACGGCCTTTGTCCTCTGATTATATTTGGCTTTGTACTTGTTTCTCAAGTAAACTGGTTGAGATACATGAGCCTATTAGGTACAAAGTTTGTATTTCAGATCCTAAATAATCATGACTGCATATCGTTTTGACGAGATCAGCAGGTATGAAAAAGTGAAATCTGCAACATTTGCAAAACAAAATTAACCATACATCGCATCCTATGAACATACTTCAACTTCTTTAACTAAGAACACAGAACAAAGCTAAAAATAATTGTGACAAAGGCCCAAAATGAGGAACATTTGTTTAACTATTACTCTAATTCACTAGTTAATAGAACAGGTTTTGCATCAAGAGAGATTTTTTCATCAACAAAGAAACACAAAAAGCTAATATGTAGCAATTATCGACTTGCTGTAATCCTCAGTGATTTACCAGAAGATAAAAATGTTACTATAAAAATATAAGGCAAAAGCATGGGCATCCTGCAAACCCTTAGACAGTGCAGCTGTAATGACATTTTCCCCAACAATCTGAATATATGGTGGATATATGGTGCTGCGGTAGTGTTGTCGCCTCAAAGTTAGACGTTGCCCGTTCGATTCTCAGAGCGTCTTCTGTGTGGCAACATGCGTGAATGGGCGTTCCTTCGTTGAAGGTTGTGCGTTAGGCCCGGCAAGCCAGCACCTAAAAATCTACTGCCAATCATTAGCAGACCGGAGTTCCGCTGTGGCGAACCCTAACCAGGAAAAGCCGAAAGACACAACAACAATCTGAATATATGGTGGATCCCTCGTCCACATATCTCCAAGGCCGCTATAATAAGGAATAATAAGGAAGTGCCAAAGTAGGTGTGTGGGTGTGTGTGTGCATGTGTGTGTGTGTGTGTGTGTGTGTGTGTGTGTGTGTTTTTGTGTACACTGGCATAGCTGGGTGGGGGGGGTGACAGGGGAAGTTCACCTCAGGTGGAACTTTAAAGAATTTTAACAGTTTAATTTAAAAAAAATGCTTTTTAAATGGGTGTTCTTCTTTAAGAACATCCAGTTGCATCATGTCTGTGTGTGCGAAGTCCTATTCACCCGCCAAATTTTAAATACAGCACTGGAATGTTTTCCTTCTTCAACAAGTAGTACAGCTTATTATTGCTACCAATGAGTACGGGGAATGCTGTTCACCAAGTAAGGGGTCACTGCTGCTTCACTGCTAATGAGTGTTCACCAAGTGTGTGTGTGTGTGTGTGTGTGTGTGTGTGTGTGTGTGTGTGTGTGTGTGTGTGTGTCCATGTATAAGAATGTTGACATTTGTTGAAGTTGCTGTGGATGTTTGGTTAAATGTCAATTCTTCCATGTGTATTTTTTATTGAAGGACATTCAATTAAATTGTGTGTTGAGGTTTGGTATTTGAGAGGCATTGGTGATGGGCATTGGGCAGTAATGGAATCACGGGGAGTTTGACCCTCCACCTTTGGTATGATATCAGATGTTCTGCTATCATGTATGCACCAAGTTAAAGTGTGAAAGTTTTTGGAATAAATCAATGTATTATGATGGTTTTTCTTCTAATTCACTGCTTTTGATTTCAGAATTTTTATGCTGTTGCTTCACTTTATCATAGTTCTTTGATTTATACAGTCTGCAGGGAGAGGAAAGACAGACAGAGAATTCCTGTATTTCCTATCGTCAAGGAAGTATTAGCTGACTAAAAACATCATTGGGCATTTGTACATTTGGCAGTTTAGTATAGTGAGTGTCATGAAGTCTCCTCAGACAAGGAGTGTGTGTAGTACACAACTATTTACAATTTGGAGTTGTTTTACCGTACATGTTATATAACATACACTTTTGAATAAAATGCAAGTCAGAGGTCTGTGCTATTTACATTCACACTGCTACAGAATGACTGCGTGTGTGTGTTCATAGGTAGGTACTAGGCTATTGGCCCTAGGGCCTATATAAGCCTAGCCAAATGGTACCCTGGCTTTCGCCACCCAAGAAAATTATTTTCCTGTGTCCCTGTTGAGCAGAGCCACAGAAGTGATCCCCAGGGTGAATTTCCTATCTCCCATCCAATCATCAAGATTTTTCTTGTAGAGTGCTAATGAGGAACTTTGTTTATTATAGATAGGTTGTTTGTTCCACAGTATGTGAAGTCTCTGGGACTGGAATATATCCCTCCAGCATGTTCTGTTTATTGTGGTGACAAGGTTTAGGTCCCTATTGTGTGTTGCTCGGAGGGATTGGGATTTCTTTAAGTGGAGCATGTCCAATAGCTCTGGATTTGACATAGCTTTGTATGTTAGGCAGAGATCGCCTCTGAGTAGGCGATATGTGACGGAGTAAAGCTGGAGTTTTTGAATCTGTCTGCATATGGCATCTGTCTGAGGCCAGTAATCCTCTCTGTGAGGTATTTTTGTGGCCTTTCCAGTTGTTGTAGATGTCTTATGAGGTACATACCAAAAGGGGCATTGTACTCTATAATGGGTCTAATGAGTAATGAATAGAGGGGAACAATGACCTCTTTTTTTCCTGGATGAGAAACCTTTTGTGATGAGGTGTGCCACATAGAAGGATTTCCTGACTACTGTGGCAATGTGATTATCAAAGGAGGAACTACTGTCCATCTGTATCCCAAGGTCTCTTATCACACTTTCAGTGTTAAGTAGACTACCACCTGTGTGGTAGTTCATGGGTGCAGAGTTTTTACCAAAAGGGATGACAATGCATTTTTTGACATTGAGCTTGAGGCCATGGCTTTGACACCAGGCATCTGTCTCAGTGAGGCCCTTTTGTAGGATGTCCATATCGTTAGGAGTTTTGATTATGGCTCCTAGCTTGCAGTCATCTGTGAACTTTGTTAGCCACAGACCCTCTGTGTTAGCCTGTACTTCAGAGAAGTAGATAACAGAAGAGGATCCAGGACTGAACCCTGTGGTACTCCACTCATCACTGGTCTGAAGTTGGATTTAGAGTCTGCTACTTTCCATAGTGTGGGTTCCGTCAGTGACCCAGTTGGCAACCCATCTTGTGTCACAGGGATTTATACCTAGTTTAGTGAGTTTATCTATAATTCCAGAGTGGGAGATGGTGTTGAAAGCCTTGGCGAGATCTAGATAGGCTGTGTGAACCACCTTACCCTCATCTACAGCTTTGGTGACCGCTTCAAAGAAGTCTATCCAGTTTAGGAGACATGATTTGCCTTTTACAAACCCAAACTGGGTAGGGTCCAGAGTGCGGAGATTACCAATGTCATTGTTTACAAGTTCCATGATAATACGTTCCATAGCCTTGCAGACCAGCCTTGTCAGGCTAATGGGGTGGTAGTTCCCAGGGTCCATGGTGGCTCCCCCCTTTGTGGAGTTGGATAACCGTTGCTGTGTGCCATTCAGTGGGCACAAAGTCTGAGGTGAGGCTATAATTGAACATGGTACTTCATGTAGAATGCAGCCTGGGATGTTGTCAGTTCCCATGGATGCTGTGTTCTTGGCTTTGGAGAGTGTGGTTTTTACCTGTGCAGCCATGATTACAGGAACTTTGCATTCTTCTGGTATAGAGATGGGCCCTGTAGGGGGTGAGAGAGGGGTAAAGTTAGCACTGAACTTATTTGCCAGGATGTTGGCAATATCAGTTGGTTCTGTATATTTAGTGCCATTGTGCTGTAACTCAAAGCAGACCTGAGTGTTGCCATTGAGATTCTTGACATAGCTATAGAATGCTTTGTGGTTGTCTTTAGAATCAGTGGTGAATTTGTTTTCAGAACTAGCTTTGGAGGATTTTATGATGGATCTCGGCTTCTTACTGAGGCTGACCAGGGAGTTCCTCCAATCATGGGATTTTACTCTTTTTTGCAATAGTTTCTTTCTTCTGTTGTAGAGTTTGTTTATGGCAGGGGACCACCAGATTGGCTTCCTTTTTTTGGAGGATAGTGTCTTGGTTCTGTTAGGGATTGCATGATCCATGCACTCGTGTAAGTGGTTATAAAGTACATTTGTATAGGATTCAGCAGTCGTACCTCTATTGTCCATCAGCACGGGTGTTGTGAAGTTTGCACTTCTGTCTTAAGAAGCGTGAAGTTGGCTTTGGAGAAATTTTTTATGGTAGTTTCCCTAATGGGGGGTGGGGTGGGATGTGGATGTCTAGGGTAATTAGCTTGTGGTCAGATCTGACCAACGAGGAATTGACCTCTGGCGTGGAACACCAGTTGCCCATGTTGGTAATGACCAGGTCTAGGATACTGCTGCCCCTGGTGAGGGTGTGGGTAAGTTGATCCAAGGTGTTAGAATTTAGGAATTCCAAAAAACGTTGTGCACAGGAGTTGGTACATGAGTAGTTTTCCCAGTTAATGGTGGGGTAGTTGAAAACACCCATTATTCGGGTGTTAGGTTGTACTCTAATATTTTCCAGTGTATCAAGAAATGAGGAGTGGGAATCCTAGGGCATGGTGCGGGATCTGTAGCAAGCTACAGTTTGGATTGCTGTCTTGCCCAGAGTTAGTTGCACTTGGATAACCTCAGATGCATTTTGCTGAGCAACTAGCCTGGAGGTGTGAATATCCTTAATGAATATGGACACGCCTCCGCCTTTAGTGTTTTGGTCCAGGTTAGGTTGCCGAAAGGTGTGGTATGAATTATAGCCTGGTAATGCAGGGGTGCTCTCTGGAGCCTTGAACCAGGTCTCTGTCACTGCACAGAAGTCAATGTTTTCCATTTTAAGGAGTGCCTTGAGTGAGTGCATTTTGAGGTTTAGACTTCTAGGATTGAGTAGCATTACCCTCAGATTTTGCTTGCGTGTACCTGTCACGGTGGTGAATTTGTCATTTGACCCTTGCTTAAAAAAGGCACTATAGGGGTGGCAAGAGCCTTAGCTAGTAACTGGAATTCCAAGGGCGACAGGTGCAGGCCATCTCTGGCAAAGCATCGTGGTGTGTCGATCATGTCCCTTAGAATGACACCAGAAGCTTAGCCAATTGTTGAAGTCAATCATTTTGTCCTTGTACTGTGGTATCACTCTGGGTAATGGTAGAATGCTACTCAGGGCTAGGGTCATACCTGCCTGGGCTACAAGATCGGACAGCTCCTCCATGTATCTTTTCATGTAGTCCAGGGAGGTACGTCTGAGGTCATTCACACCAACATGGACAATGACAACAGAGTCATATTTGTACTTGTTGTGGAGTGACCCGAGTGTGTGCGTTATGTGGCAGATCCTAGCACCCGACAGGAACTGACAGTAACTTTCTCCTTGTTTAGCCTGGTGAGTGGAACATCAGTTTTGCCTGACTATAGAGTCACCTATGACTAGAGTGTTGGGTATGTTGTTATGACTTACGAGCTGTCGTTGAGTGGCACACTAAGTTTGTGGGCTATGTGTCATTTGGATTGTGTTGGGGGGTGGAGGTTGCTTGCATTTCTGCTTTGGAGGACCCTGTTGCTTGGGTAGATTTTTATTGAGATACTCCGTGAATGTAGGTGTGTGTTTTGTGTTGCTGTGTATGCGTTTTGGTGGTGTAGATTTTGAGGGACTATATGATGAGTGTGGTGTGGTGCAAGTGTTTACCTTCTCCTCTTGACTGTCTAGTCCAGTCTTGGGTGAAGAGAGCTTTGCTTCCAGTTTGGCTATATAAATGCATCTCTCACAGGTTGTAGTGTTGGGTGGTAGGAGGAGTGGCTTGTCCGTGTACTCTTCCCCTATGAGGCCAATAACTGAATGCAATGCCCCTTTTGGTATGTACCTTTCCATGCACTTGCAGCAACAGTGGAGACCACAAAGGTTCCTCACAAGGAAAATTCAAGGTCTTCAGCATCTGTCCTATGTGGATTGTCCGAAATCACTGCCACTTTATTCTGTTTCATACAGACTACTCAGAGACTATCTGTGCCTTGCATATAAAGTAATCTTTGACCCTGCTTTACTGGAAATGTTGCATATCCGCAAGCCAAACGGTACATAGGTTACTCGACCTTAACCTGGTATGTGACCATTAATAGAACCTGCTGGAGGGACAGATATGTCTCCCAGAGGTTACCACACCATTGGAACAGACTCCCACTTCATGTCAAAACAGAGAACCTCATTGGCCCCCTTCAAAAGCAATCTAGATGACGGAATGGGTGACCATTAATTCACCATGGGGCTTCCACCCGTGTCCTTCTTGGACAGGGGCAATAGGTGCCGACTATGGAAATAAGGGAGAACTTGGCTAAGCTTGTAAGGAACTTAAGGCCATCACAACCGAGTAACTTCCTATCAGCTTAAAAAAACACCACCAAACTATAAATCTAAAAGGAAGCCAATGGCTGGAGTTCGAGGAGAAGGATGAGAATGGCAGAAACACTCAGCAGTTCACAGCTCCACCCTTTACTTTAAACATGGATGAGGCTTAATTTGAAGCACTGAAGTGATTCATAAAGGGTTGGGAACTGGTGTAATGGTTTACCTCACAAAAAGGTGGCACACTGCACTGCTTCTTTCAGTGTTGCCCACTAATGTGCAGCAAGAAAGATGAGGACCTTAGGAGCCCCGCATTGTAGTTAAACACCATTTTACAACTTCTTCTCAGTTATATATTGTCCTACTAACTCTTTTTGTAAATATATTTTACATCATATGTACAAACTCTTGTATTTCGTTCCCCACCACAGCTGACTGCATGGGGCAATATATTTACCAAGGAACCCAATCTCAGGTACTCGTACCTGTAATATTAAACAGTGGATCAAGCACAGGTGCACTGCCACCAAATGTATGCCACACTGCCACTACCCTATTGTGGGCTGTTTAA
Organism: Protopterus annectens; assembly: GCF_019279795.1. Classification (NCBI taxonomy): domain Eukaryota; kingdom Metazoa; phylum Chordata; order Ceratodontiformes; family Protopteridae; genus Protopterus; species Protopterus annectens. The sequence continues at coordinate 1,665,511,742 of NC_056741.1, read as the reverse complement.
TCGGTGTCCTTGGAGGAAGCAGCCTTGTACCAACACCAACCTACCTCATGATACAGAGAGGCAGAAGTCACCCTCTCTCACCTCTGCACCACGACGTCTGGTTCTCACATGTGCACTATGTGGCAACTTGGCTACCAGCACTTAAGCCTCTGTTCCACTTCACAATGTGAATAACTGACCAAGTTCAGAAACCCCTCTAACTGAAATAACTACAAAGTAAAACACTGACTGACCAGAATAAAAAAATTCATGTAAATTCAAAAAAGGGCACCAGTGACCAAAACATCATCCACAGCAATTACATCAGTCAGTTAAGGGGAAGAAACAGATTGCTGCACTTACAACATAAAATCCACGATTGTATTTGGAAAGGACGCTGCAGCCAAAGAGGCAGCCAGTTTCTAGTAGTCTATCAAGAAGGGGAAAAGAAGAGAAGAAATAGCTCTGCCAACAGCACTGCACTGCAATACTGCAAGAAGGTGCATACAGAAAATAGAAAGACTAAAACCTTTTCCCATAAAGACAAAAAAAGGAGTAAAAAAACGTTTCTAAATATTTGCTAAATAAAAACTTAGATGTAGATTCAAAGTCATGATGACTACTCAAGTTCATTATCTTTAGTAATAGCTAAGGAAGAAGGAAGTAAACAGTGTCAGAGCACAAATCTTTACCACCCTCCAAAACCTTCTTCAATTACAAAGACATTGAGTAAATTTAACCCAAACAGATGGGTCTTTTGCTCCCTAAATGCTTATCTTCTTAAGGAAATTAAAGGCCATCCTAAAATGTATCATTAGGTGTTTTTCCACAAGGGCCAGGCTGTCTCCCTAATTTTGAGAAGCTCTACCAGCACCCATGATTCTATGTCAGCTACACTCTTAATAAAAAGATAATCACCAAGTGGAATACGAGTATACAATATGCTGAGATTTGTAGTACAACTATCGAGCACAAATAATATGGCAATCTACACGAGATAGATACTAAACTTTTAGTGCATGCTGCACTTTGCAGAGCTATCTAGTTGACTGTTGACAATGACAGCCAGTTTCTCATGGATGCGATCATATTGTGTCTGGAAAGCCAATAATGTGCACAATAGATAGCAAACAACATGAATGAGTATAAACAATGCACAGAAATCCACATAAACGCACACAGTGAGTACGTGGTACAGCAACCATTTAAAAAACACACAATGAACCCCAAACGTGCGCTGCAAAACACCATTTTCTGTCCAGTTCGCAAACGAACTGAATTTCACCAAAACCACGGGAATAGTTCTGGTAACAAGGGCTAAACAGAAGTTTGTGAAATTGGCGACAACTTGCACTACGGCATTTTAAAAGTTATACAACGTTAACACTTAAAATGCATATGCATTAATTTCTCTCCACAAAGACAGAAATAATTATCTAAGCGACAGCTGTCACACAAAGTCTTTAACACATTTTGCAGAAACAAAGTGTGTATGCGCGGGCGTGTATGTGTGTGTGTGCATGTATATATGCATGTATAAGAGGGAGGTAGCATACCCCTCAGCTGTCCAGGTTTTTGCAGAATGTCCACATTTTTACCCCACATTCCTCCTAAAAACGATTAAAGTTGCTAAAATGACAGACATTTGAATTTTAGACGTCATATACTTTAGAAAAATGTGTACTAACACAAATTCTGTTATTCTAGCAATTTTCTAAGTTCGTGAGAGCAATATTTACAATCTGTCCCTATTTATTTTAGGCTTTGTCCAGATTTCTTGCATTAAGAGGTTGACGTGCATGTGTGTATGCGTGAGTGAAATGCCCTAGTTAGAATTCACAAGCGGAATTTATTTTCAAGTGCATTTTCAAGAAATTGTTAGCATCAAGGGAAGGGAAGTTTAGTGCTACTCATGCTAAGCCTGCTTAAACTGTGCAACTCTATTTTTTAGCAAATGGTATCACTATTCTGGTATAGAGTTTTAAAGCAGTGTTAGTAGCACAGCAGATAAAGTAGCATACTTGCATCTTGATGCAAAGGACTGTAGGTTTTACTCCCACAGAATGTAGATTTGTATTTTAAGGGGTTGGGGTGCTGCAGTCCTGAGTATGTTCTCATTCGGATGAAATGCTTAGGAACTATGAACCTGTTTTTCAGCTTGCCACCGATTCCCTATTGCAATATGCCAGCTTACCATTTTTTTAATGTAACACAGGCAATTTATTCTTCAAGGGCAGCAGGCACTGAATTTGTAGATGAAACACAAATATAAAGTTGTTTTCTAGCAACAACCTCTTCATTAATTTCAGATCTCTAATGTGGAATTATTCAGATGACTTTTACTTCTGCAGAGATTGTACCTATTGACTGATATTGGTGGTTTGTAATGACAGAAATCTGAGTGGCCTTCTATGGTTGAAATGTTCTGCCTTGGGCAGTTTGTCATTATTGTTTCATGTTTTGTTTCGTTGCTTACTGGAAAATGTTCAAAACTATAAGTTTAAAACACTAACAAGTGGCACTGCATTATGCAAGGGATATAATTCAATTATTATGTATTATAATAAATACAGTCAGGAAGGTGAATCAAAAAACTTTTGCATGGTCCTAAAAATGTGTGCAAAGGGCCTATGATTTGAAAACAGCCCAAAGGTAAACTTAATCCGTCACTGTCCAGATGCATTTTCCTTGAATGTGGGTTTCAATGCTGCATCAGTGAATGTGAGTTTCAAACATAGATAAGTTCTAATGCCAAGTCTGTTTTCATTGCAAGACTACTGCTTTGTTTAAGAAATGTCTATCAGTGTCTGCACTATAAAAATTTGAAATAAAAAGTTGTAAATGAAATCCAAACTTCTGTAATCATTGTAGAAGTAAAGCATAAAACAGTATGCACACAGGGTTTTGAACAGTATTTATGGCAACTGGGGAGAAACAGTCAAGTAATGGGACACTGGAATGGCTGCATGGGAGGCTCCCTGTTTGCACCCCCCTGCAAAAAATCCTGCAGGCTCCCCTGCTCAAAGCATGGGCCCCAACCCTGTTTCCTTGCCAACTGCCAAAACTGTGGTGGAAGCCATGAATCAAAAAGGGAGAAATGTTTAGCTTTTGGTCAATGCCACAAATGCAATAAATGGAATAATTTCAAAAGGTTTTGTAAATCAAAAGGCCCACATTTTTATTACTTTTATACACTGTACATATGTATCCTATATCAACTACTGTACTATGCTACAAAATGTTTTATGTTACGCCCTGTTCGGAGCTTTTCTCCTCGGGTCTCTGGAGAGTCAGACTAACCTGGTTAAGAAATGGAAAATAAATAAATAAATATTAAAAAGGAACATTTTAAGAAACGAGTTGATCAGTTAGACAGTGGCAGCCCTACTCTTATGTTGATGGTGTGTTAGTGCTACATGATACGGTCAATGCAGTAGATTTAACTGCAAAGAATGAAGTGTTTTGTACTGTTCAGATAAATGGCAAACCCATAGAGCTCAAAGTTGACACAGATTCCAAGTGCAATGTTATGCCAGCAGGAACATTTGCCAGAATGTGTAAAGGTGAAAGGTTGATTTAGCAATGTGTGCAAAGCTTGTTGCTTAAGGAGGTGAAGAAATTCACACTAAAGGCTCAGTAGTGCTTTCATGTTACTCTGCTGGAAGAAGCTACAATTTATTATTTTATGTGATCATGCTGACAGTCCAGGCTCAGAGACGGTTTGAAAATGGTACTGCTTTCATTTAATAAGCAATCCATCAAGTTAGCTTAAAAGACAACTACTCTAATTTTGCCCAGTACATTTTTTCTACCTATACTGATCTTTGTGAAGACAAACTAGCCAAACTTCCAGTTGTGTACTTCATGAAGTTAGACCCACAGGTCAGTCCAGTTATCAGGCCAGCACGGAAAGTTCCAATAGCCCTAGAGGACAGAGTCAAAGTTGAATGAGATAAAATGGTGTGACAAGGTGAGATTTGTCCTATTAAAACTCCAACTAAATAGGTATATTCCATGGTGGTAGCTCATAAGAAAACCTCAGATGACATCAGAATATATATTGACCCACAAGATTTGAACAAAGCATTAAAAATACCTCATCATCCAATGTGCACAGTCAAAGAAGTTGCAGCCTTGATGCCAAATGTCACTATTTTTTCTGTCTTAAATGCAAAGACTTCATTTTGGCAAATTCAGCTCGACAAAAAGCATCTTTGCTCACTTCTTTTAGTACTCTGTTTGGCAGGTACAGATTTTTGAGAATGCCATTTGGGATAAATTCTGCAAGTAAAGTCTTTCAACATGCAATAGAGACTTTTTTCTGGGTATCCTTGTGCTATTAGTAGAAGGTCATGATGAAGCTGAGCATGACAGAAACCTCAGAAAAGTTCTAGAATGAGCATGTCAAGTGAATCTTAAGCTCAAGCCACAAAATGCAAGTTCAGGCTACAAGAAGTCACTTATGTTGGTCATTTATTTATCAGTTCAGGCTTACGACCAGATCCTTCCAAACAAACAGCCATTCTCAAGATGCCAGCTCCAGGTAATGTTCCAGCACTGCAACATTTTCTTGACATGGTTAACCATCTAGGCAAGTTCATTCCAGACTTCAGCCAACTAACAGCACCATTCAGAGAGCTGACACATGAAGCTGTATCCTGGTCTTGGTTAGAGCAACACCAGAGAGTATTTGATGCCCTGAAACAGAGAATTGCTAGTCCACCAACTCTCAGATACTATGATGTTCACAAGTCAGTTACACTTTCCTGTAATGCTTTTTAATTTTGTCTTGGTGCAGTCATTCTACAAGATCAACCTGTTGCTTACACATCGAGAACTCTTACCCAAACTGAGATGCAGTATGCCCAGATTGAGAAAGAGCTTTTGGCAATTGTGTTTGCATGTTCGAAGTTCCATGATTATGTTTATGGTAGACCTATCCAGACTGAAATAGACCACCAACCCCTAGGTCACTATCTTGAGAAAACCTATGCATTCAGCTCCAGCCAGACTGCAACACATGATCTTAGATTGCAAAATTACAATTTCAATCTTGTCTACAAGAAAAGCAAACTTCTTTACCTTGCTGATACATTACCCAGATCACCCAGAAACACCACAGAACAGCATGAGAATGAGAACCTTGATTATGAAGTCATGGAAGTGAGAATTTTTTCTTCCACACATCTTGATGAGCTGAAAGATCACACAGCCACAGATCCAGTTTTACAATGCCTCAGCCACTTTATCAATCAAGGATGGCCATCAAAGCAATCAAGTTTACCTCAAGAAGTACAACCTTAGTTTCCATTGATCCTGGGAACTATCGACCTATTAGCCTGACGAGCCTGGTCTGCAAGGCCATGGAACGTATCATCATGGAACTCATAAACAAAGACATTGGTAACCTCCAAACTCTGGATCCCACCCAGTTCACGTTTGTGAAAGGCAGATCATGCCTCCTGAACCTGATCGACTTCTTTGAGGCGGTCACCAAAGCCGTAGAGGGTAAGGTGGTTCACACATCCTATCTTGACCTCGCCAAGGCTTTCGACACCAGCCCCCATTCTGGAATTATAGCTAAACTCACTAAACTCGGTATAAATCTCTACGTCACAAGATGGGTTGCCAACTGGCTCACTGACAGAACCGACACTGTAAAAGTTGCAGACTATAAATCTGACCTCAAAGCAGTGACAAGTGGAGTACCACAGGGTTCTGTCCTGGGACCTCTCCTGTTTGGTATCTACTTCTCTGAAGTACAGGCTAACACAGAAGGCCTCTGGTTAACGAAGTTCGCAGATGACTGCAAACTAGGAGCCATAGTCAAGTCCCCAAATGATGTAGACATCCTACAGAAGGGTCTCGCTGAGACAGATGCCTGGTGACAGAGCCATGGCCTCAAGCTCAATGTCAAAAAGTACAGTGTCATCCCCTTTGGTAAAAACTCTGTACCCATGAACTACCATTCTGTACCCATGAACTACCACATAGGCAGCAATCTACTTAGCACCGAATGTGTGATAAGAGACCTTGGGACCCAGGTGGACAGTAGTCTCTCCTTTGATAGTCACATCTCCACAATAGTCAGGAAGTCCTTCTACGTGGCACACCTAATCATAAAAGGGTTCTCATCCAGGAAAAAAAGAGGTCATTGTTCCCCTCTACTTGACACTCATTAGACCCATTATAGAGTACAACACCCCTTTTGGAATGTACCTCACAAGACATCTGCAGCAGCTGGAAAGGCCATAGAATTACCTCACAAAGAGGATTACTGGCCTCAAACAAATGCCCTACACTGACCACCTCAAAAATCTCCAGCTTTTCTCTGTAGCATATCGCCTTCTCTGAGGTGATCTCAGCCTAACATATAAAGCTATGTCAAACCCAAAGCTGTTGGACATGCTACACCTAAAGAAATCCCAATCCCTCCATACTACACTCTCAAGGGACCTAAACTTTGTCACCACAATAAATAGGACATGCTGGAGGGATAGATTCCTGTCCCAGAGACTTCCCATACTCTGGAACAGGCTACCCATCTATGTCAAGCAAAGTTCTTCATTACCACTCTTCAGAAAAATCTTGATGAGTGGATGGGAAATAGGAAATACACCCCAGGGATCACTTCAGTGTCTCTGCTCGACAGTGGCACAAGAAAATAACTTTCTTGGGTGGTGTAAGCCAGGGAACCTTGTTGGCTAGGCTTACTTTGGCCCTTGGGCCGATAGCCTAGTAGTTACCTATGAGCCTAAAGATGAGATTTTGGCTGACAAAGGTATTATGAAAGGTCAAAAAGTAATTGTTCTAAAGTCCTTACAACAAGAGTACATTAGTATCTTGCATCGTGGTCACCCAGGTACTGACTCTATCAAAAGAAGGGCGTGAGGACTAGTATTTTTGCCTTCTATGTCACAAGACATTGAGAGTGCACTTTTATCTTGTTCAGCATGCAATAGTACAAAGCCACATCAACAGAAGGAACCACTTCAGCTTAACCAGATACCAGAACTACCCTGGTCGACAGAAGCCATGGATATTTTTGAGCGCAATGGTCAACATTACTTGGCGTTAGTAGACTCTTACCCTAACTGGTTTGAGAATGACCTACTTCACAACCTAGCATCCAGTACAGTCATTACTAAGATGAAGCGTCATTTTGCTGTGCATGGTAGTCCGCACAAAGTTATTTCTGACAATGGCGTGCAGTTTATAAGCCAGCAGTTCAAAAGATTTGCTGAAGAATGGGACTTCACTCATGTTACAAGTAGTCCAGATTACCCACAAACAGTTTGGCAGAATGTGCAGTTCAAAGTACAAATGAGTTACTTGAGAAGTCAGAATGAGATAATAGTGATGTTTTCCTGAATCTCTTAAATCTCAGAAACATTCCTCGTGATAAACATTTTGGTTCACCAGCTCAGAGAATTCTATCAAGACACACCAGAACCATATTACCAATCAGTAGTCAACTGTTGGTTCCCTGTGTCAAGAATAATAGGTTAGTGAAAGCCGATCTGTTGAAGGAACGCCTAACCCAGAAATCCTACTGCAATAAGACCAGAAAACCACTCAATCCATTATGAGAGGGAGAAGTGCTAAGGATGCAGATATACAGAGGTTATGATCAGATTGCTGTCGTAAAGAATACCGGTCCACAGCTGAGACTGTACATTGTGGAATCAGAAGGAGCAGTTTTTAGGTGGAATCGGAAGCATTTGAGACCGGTGTCCAAGCCTATACCACAGCACATAGCCTGTTAGAGAGACTATTTCATCATTCATTCATCCTATCTATCTGCCTGCCGAGGGTAGCTAAGCCTTAGCCATAGTTTTTGGCTTACCGCCACCTTTAGTATGGGGAACTATACCCATTATTTTGCTGTGCCTCTGTTGAGCAGGCTCAGCCCTCAGTCTTTTCTGACACATCATACAGGATTTTATGGTCTATTATTATCCTCAATGGTTCGCTATCATTCCCCTTTTCCGCAGAAATCTTAATAGCTTGGTTGAGGTTTGACGCTGACGCCTCTTGTGTTCTTGACATATCCTTATTTTTGAGGTCAATCTCTGACATGGCCTTTGGTGGCGACTCAAGGTCACTGGGTAGGCTCGGCTTTTTTCAGTCGGAACAGAGTCACCTTCAGTTTTATCCTTTGGAGGACAGATTTTTGTGGCCCTTTATCCTTTTTTGAGAGCCTTTATCCCCTGGCTGCTGCAAGCATCGGTCAGATACATTCAATGCAATCATTGGTCTGATGTCGGGTGAGATGATGTGATGAGTTGATCCCTTGATCTATCCTCTTGATCTAAGATGATCCTCCTGAGAAAGTATGAGAATCTACTTTGGTCTTCCTAACTACTTTAGCTAGACTCATGATAGCCTGGGTCCCACAGGTACTAACAACTTCTTTAAGGGGGTCCTACTTTCCTTCTTGACCTGGGTTGCCACCTATTTGGTAGCTTGTTAGCTGGTCTATTTTTTGTTTTTTTGACTATACATTTTGGCATTCTTTTTGCATTTTAACTTATGGCGGCACCAGTTATCCTTCTCTGTGCCCTTCTGAAGTTTCTACTGTGGATATCAGTGCTGTGCCTACTTCTTACTATGGCAGAGTTTTGCTGCTTCTGCAAACTTGTGTTTCATCTTGTTTGCTTGTCAGCAGTGCTAACCCTGGAAAAGTAGATGCTAAACAAGAGAGCCCGACTGACTGAGCCTTGTGGTTTGAAGCCTGTGGTACACCACTTGTGACAGGCTTTGAGTCTGAACTCTGCCAGGTTCTGGACCCCTTACCAACCCATCTCCATATTGTGATGTATGGGTTAACATTGATGTGTTTATTGTTTCAAAGGCCCCGATACCCTAGTGGGGTTGTATCAGGAGCCTCTTAGGGGCTGTATGGACTGCCTTTCCTCATCTTTGGCTTTCTAGACTGTTTAAAAAGTTCACCAAGTTTAGAAGGCATGATCTGCCTAAAGCCAAACTGGGATGGGCCAATCCAAAGTCTGCAAATATCCCTATGTTTATATATATGATTATGATATCTCCTCCATGCTTTGCCATGCAGATAAGTCATGTCAAGTCACAAGCCGGGTCAGGGTCGGTGGAGGCACCGCCTTGGCTTTGTGGGACCACAGTTGCAGTCGCCACCCCTGGGCCCTGGGCAGAGATCCAGAGGTAAGAGACTGCGCAAACAAGCTGGCTTTTAATTGGTTGAGTTCGCTGAGCACACACAGCCACATAACCACAGCACAGGTCCCATCCATGGATGCTGTTTTTTTTTGCAGAGAGAGAGCAGTTCTCACTTGTGGATGTTTGGGGGCTGCAATCGCCAGTATCTCTATCTCTCCTGGGGGGGGGGGGAGCACTGCTGAACCTGTCAGCCAGTATAGTTGCAAATGTCTGTGGATCAGTAATCTTCACATCATTTTGAACTAGTTCTGAGCATATCTGGGAGTTTCCTCCCAGGTTTCAGAGTGAGTTGCCAGGTGTTCCAATTCCAGAGGAAGTTTCAGAGGCAATTTCTGTTCCTATGATGAAGCTAGAAGTTCCTGATATGAGCTGTGCACTGCAGACTGTCCCTGTTGCTAAATTTGGTCCAGATTGTCATGTTACAAGATATGGTCGCATATCAAAACCCTGTAGCAGATACGAAGCAACTTGGACATGAACATTGTGTTTTGTTTCTAATGTACATAGTAGTGCATGTCTAGCTCTGATATTGTTTTGTATAAAGGGCAATCTTTTTAAGAGGGAGGATGTAGATCAATATGTGTATATACCTTTAAGAAGCTATCCAAAGGCTTGCACAAGTGTACAAATACTCAACATGTGCATGCTAGACTGCCATTTTGTAGTAAGCAGTTGAAAGAATGTATGTATGTAAGGTCAGTTTGTTAACTAGTTCATTAGTATTTAATTATGCTGCTATCCATCCTGATGTGTTTCTATGTATTAAAGCATCTAAAGAAAACCCCCAGCCTTCTTCTCATATGTGTTAGAGAAGGACAAGCGACAGGCATGATGGTTAAAAAAGACACAGTGACACACTGTTTTAAAACAGTATAAGTAGGCCAAAAAGCTGGTATGTGCTAGTTATGAATTTTTGTTAAATTTTTTTTTTTACTCCTGATCCCCATAATCATTAGCCATAGCCTATATGTCCCTCTGGACTTGTTGCTCCTCCAGAGACAAGGCACTACGGCCTACTTTTACCTCTGCAGTGAGCAGTGTACGATGGAAGTGGTGTCACCATCCAAGAGGAATCAGCAATTATGTAGACAGAACAAAAATTTCTCCTTGAGCAAGCCATCTTGAAGCCAAAGGAACAGGGAGATAATGGAAACCTTCAGGGGTATGTATGCCTCACAGTTATGCAAATGACAGCTCCTCAATCAGGTAATTGGGGGTACATTGGTAAAGGTTCAGGGAAAAAGCAGCTCTGTTTGTCTGAGTGCTGTGTTACCCTAATCTGTGTTCATATATTCTTACAGACTCAAGACCCCCCCCCCCTTAAACACACACACACACACACACACACACACACACACACAGTATACAGTGGTGTCAGTGCAGTTCATGCCTTCCATGCAAGCATCATCTGCTGCAAACAGTTTAGCAGTATCCTTATCTTTCAGTTACCTGCCTAGGTTAATGTTTGCACCCTGCAGTGGTGACTATGAGCCCCGCAAAGAGAATTCTATAGCCTTACACCAAGAAAGGAATAGCTGAAAAACTTCTACCACAGCCCCCAACCCCCCACCCCCACCAACTGGTCTTCTGGATCTGTCAGTCAAGAGTTCTCCTTCTATACCACTGAGTTGGCATTCAAAAATAAAGAACTTGATAACTGTGTATAAGTGAGAACAACAGAGAGCTAAAAGCATGCATTCAGATTTAGTATATGTAGAGAAACCCTTCTCTGGAGTCTTAACCCTTCTGTCACAATTGCTTTTCTGTTACATTTTGAATCATACCGATACACACACTGTTAAGGTACATTACAGTGCCTCAGTTACACAGCACTAAGCAGCCAAGCATACATGTGGTTCCTTTCTTAGTATAAATGTCTGAGCAATTCTCAGTACAAATGTGGTGATTTCCCTCAGGGAATAATAACTTTACAGCATTCGCAGAGATGTATATTTCACAGGCAAAACACACTCGACCCATTTAGCTTGCTCATGTCCCAACTTTCAGTTAAACTGCAGATCGTGCAAAAAACAGACTATAAAAATAAAGTGATTTATTATATGTAAAAGAAATGAACCAATAGCCTAATTTGTTGCCCTGGTGTCCTCTATGGGCACAGCAAGTTGTCACATTTTCAGGACAGACTTGGTAATATAAAAACATTGTCATACATAGAAACTAAAACAGGAAGCAGTTTTTAACATAGTGTAGCCATGGCAACAGTTTACAAAACATCACATAACAGGAAGAGTAGAAGTACGCAGTGAGAGAGATGCTAGTACAGCTCAGCACAGCTTTGGAGCAAGAGAGTCAGAACATCTGTATGAAGTGGCAAAGAGATGCCCAAAACACAAGAACACTGAGGAAGCAGAAGGAAAAAAGTGAACAGAAATAGCAATGAAACGTTAAGAACATGAGGAAGCAGAAGAAAAAAGTGAACAGAAATAGTAAAGAAAAGTTAAATGTAACACTTTTACAAGGCAAACAATGACAGCAGCACAAAGATGTGTCACATAGTGACCAGTGCAACACTGCAGGGCAGAGATAGTGCTCTGAATGACCCATACAATGACCAGCACACCTGAATGACCTTTACAATGACTACTGCCCTTGGATGGCCTCTACAATTATTAGTGCCCCTTGAATGGTCCACAGAATGACCAGTGCACGTTAATAGCATCTACAATAGCCAACCCCCAGACCATATGTTCAATGGTCTGTGCACTTTAATGACCTCTACAGTGATCATTGCCACTAAATAGGTCATAAAATGACCAGCATCTCTTAAGGTGCATGCAATCATTGCACCTGAATAGCGCTTTCATGATGTTTAACAGAGGATCCCATTAGTAGATGCTGTTACCCAATGCAGACAAAAACTGAACTCCTAACCATGAGACATTAGGCTCCTTCTTAAATTGTTGAACTAAAGAAATTCAAGGCAAATAGTAAGAAACAGATTCCATGCCAAAGATGTTGAGTACACTGATTTCCAGCTCACACAAATCTAGAAATGGTACGAGTCTGCAGACGGTTTCTTTCTAGAAAATGGCAAAAACAGTTTATTCCTTATTTAAGATCACCCTGGGCTTTCAGAAATAAACATTCCTGATTTGAGAATGATATGTTCTTTATAACAAAAAGAAAACAAACATTAATTTGATTGTTTATGCTGAAATGCGGTACCAGGAGAAAAATGAGCGTCTTCTCTTTGAAATAGAAATAGAGATAAGAATGAAACCTAGACCACCAGGTAGAAAGAAAAAGTCTGTCTGAGGCTGTTTGAATATTTCACTACATAATCTTCTGATGACTCCAGTACCTATTAGGATACAATCCCTCATTAAAGTAAACAAAGCACACTCCGTCTGTGTAGCTAATTACCAAATATCTTTTTCCTTAGCTAAATTTTACTACCATTTTTATTAGGACTCGCTACATCTTAAGAAATTCCTTCACTGTCTCTGGTCCTATTCACTACAAACCATAAGCCACTATAATTATACTAGGCATTTATGTATTACAAGTAATGCATTATATTTGCTTAGGGTGTGTATTTTACACAACAGCTCTGGGAAGGCCTTTGGTGTGAATCATGTCTTAAATTACTATAATTATGTAGAGGTGAATATGCCAGTACTAGGCTAACTGTCTTTGCTAGCTATTTTAAGTCTAACCAATTATCTTATATGAACATGGGCTAAACTCTTCACTAGGCTTATAAGGACCTCAGGACCAATAGGCTAGTAACTTCCTATATTCTTATGAATCAAACTGTGCACCCTTTGATTGAGAGGTTAACACTTTAACCATTATAAAACAAACAAAAAGGTTAAATCTTCTCTAGCGCCTCGGTCACAAGATATTCAAGGACTAACAAAGTAAATCTAAAAAACATTCTTATATATAGTGTAATAATTTTTTTTGATTAACCAGTTAAGGCAATTACAACAAATATTTCCAATTAACTTCGCAATTCAACCCCCCTGGTATTAAAGTATTATATTTTAAAATAAACAAAGATTCTTTTCGTAAAATATGTTCTTTTTAAACAGAACTATTTCCTACATTTAAATGAATCTGTTCAAGTAGGGTGCCAATGATGCCTTTATTATGTTGTTCTTTACAATGTGGTGATACAGACTTCTCTATACACTTATTTTTGATGTCCCTAATATGTTTTGATAACGTAATTTTAAATATTATCTTAGTCTGACCAATATAAAATACATTACATGGACATCGCCACACATATATAACTCCCTTAATATTACATGAAAAACATCCCCTTGGTGAAAAATTTATATTATTTATCTTCTTAAAAGAGCTAACTACACAACTACAAACTGCACAACTGTGACATGGAAAAGTCCCAAATTTTACTGCCAATCTGTCAAAACTGACAATAAGTTAAACAAAATAGCTATGAACCAACATGTCTTTGAGGTTGCGTCCCTGCTTATATGAGGCACAAAGATGTTTTTGAAACATTTTGGCTAAATCTTGATTTTTTAATAAAAAATCCCAATAATACTTCAGTCTACTGCTCATCGTCTCACTTAAAACGTTAATAATCGTCTCACTTAAAAGATTATAAATGGTTACAAAATACATCTGTTCCTTTAATCCACTACAAACCAAAGTATCAGTTCCTTTATATACTTGTTGTTCATTATTCAACTTTAAAACCCTTCTAATAGAGTAAAACAAACAACTACTAAAAGTCAGCCTCCAAAGGCGAAACAAAATAAAAACAATAGCAAGGTCGAAGTGCTTAACCTGTGGTGATTAAAGTCATTTCTATGTTACTCCTGGTGGCACTTCTTTTTGAAGATTTTAATAGTTTTTCCTTCTAATAGCTTCATTGATCCCATTACAATTATATCCCCTATTATAAAACATATTCACAGTTTTATACAGTTCATCATAAAAATCATCCTCATTACTACAAATCTGAGACAACCTTAACAATTCCCCATACGGCAGTAAAGAGGACAGATGTAGAGGGTGACAACTATTGCCATGTAGAAATAGCCCTACATCTAAAAATTTCCTATGTACACAAGTACGAATAATACCATTTGCAAATCCCTTAAGGTGAAGTCTAAAAACACTACTTCATTCCCATACTGTAAACCATCAAAACATAGGTTAAAGTTATTAAGTTGTAAATCTGACACAAACTGTGTCACTTCTTCATAACCACCCCTACAATACAAATTTTATATTAATGAAACTAAGAGAATGTTTAAAGTTAGGTTATCAGAACATATTAGGGACATCAAAAATAATAGTGTATAGAAAAGTCTGTATCAGTACATTTTAAAGAACAACATGATAGTGATTTTAGGTTGTTGAAAGGCACCATACTTGAACGGATTAATTTAAATGTAGGAAATAGTTCTGTTTTAAAAGAACATTTTTCACTAAAAGAATCTTTATTTACTTTAAAATATAATACTTTAATACCAAGGGAGTTGAATTGCAAAGTTAACTGGAAATATTTGTTGTAATTGCCTTAACTGGTTAATCAAAAAATTATTACAATGTATATAAGAATTTTTTTTGGGCAGCCACGGTGGTGCTGCGGTTAGTGTTGCCGCCTCGTAGCAAGTGGTTCTCCAGTTCGATTCTCGGCTGGGGTGCCTTCTGTGCGGAGTCTGCATGTCCTCCCTGTGGTCGTATGGATTTCCTCCAAGTGCTCCGGTTTCCTCCCACATCCCAAAGACATGCAGTAGGTGGATTCAACACTCTAAATTGGCCCTAGGTGTGAGTGTGTGCATGTGTGTGCTTTCTGTGGAAGGTTGGGCGCTGGGCTGGCAACTCAACACTGTAAAATCCCCACTGCCAATCATGAGCGGACAGATGATCCGCTGTGGCGACCACTAACTGGGAAAAGCTGAAAGAAGAAGATATAAGAATATTTTTTCAATGTGCTTTGTTACTCCTTGAAGGTCTTATGACTGAGGCGCTAGAGAAGATTTAACCTTTTAGTGGATCTGTAGCCTGTTTGGTTTATTTTAGTTTAGTTTTTATTGTTTTATTTAGTTATTTACTTATGGTTGGCTTTACTTTAACTATTATGCCAACATTCAGGCCAAGCTGTAGACATGCATGTTTTGGCCTTTTTACTGACCTCAGCACAGCATAAGTGGATAGTGCTGATGAGGTCAGTAAAAAGGCCGAAACATGCATGTCTACAGCTAGTGGGGTTTGGCTTTATTGGCCTGAATGTAACTATAAATATTTAAAAAGTTAAAAAGTCACGGACATTCAGAATCCTTGTAGCTGAAACACTTGATGTCCTAAAAATGTCATTTGCATATATCCCATTGGCCCCCATCACAAGAGGTTTAAGGTATCGCAGTGAAAACTTTAGCATGGTGAGTTTTTCTCACACTTTTTACTGAACGGTTTGTCTGTGTGCCCTCTTTACCCTTTGGTTTGGTTGTTAGTTTCCTAATATAAATAAAAGAAAGGTAATTATAAATATCCTTTGCTTTAAATGTTATAGGTTCATAGGTGTGTACTAGTCTAATGGCCCTGGAGCCTTTACAAGCCTAGCACATAGGATTATCCTGGCATTGTGCGACCCGACCTTAGTTCCCAGTGCCTCTGTCGAGTAGAGCCATTGGAGTGATCCCCGGGATGAATTTTCTATTTCCCATTCACTCATCAATATTTCTCTTGAAGACGGCCAGTGAGGTGCTCTGTTTGATATATATATATATATATATATATATATATATATATATATATATATGTATATACATATTTCTATATAGGAAGTCTATTCCATAGCATGGGCAGTCTCTGGATTATGAACCTGTCCCTTTAGCGTATTCTGTTGATTGCGGTAATGAGGTTGAGGTCTCTGGAGTGTGTGGTGCGGATGGATTGGGTTTTCCTTAGATGTAGCATTTCTAACAGAGCTGGGTCAGACATGGCTTTGAAAAGTCAAGCAGAGACCGCCTCTAAGTAGGTGATATGAGACAGAAAATAGATGGAGTTTGCTCATATAGGACAAGTGTTTAAGGCCTAGGGTCCTATTAGTGAGGTACTTTTGCAGCCCTCCAGTTGTTGCAGGTGTCTAAGTGAGATACACGTCAAATGGGGCATTGTACTCAATGATTGGCCTAATTAGGGAAGAGTAGAGTGAGACAATTACCTCTTTCTTCCTGGATGCAAAACCCTTAGTAATGAGATGTGCCACGTAGAAGGACTTTCTAACCACAGTGGTAATGGGGTTGTCAAAAGACAGGTTGCTATCAACCTGTGTTCCCAGATGTCTTATAACACCTTCTGTGTTCAGTGGACTACCATCCATGTGGTAATTCGTGGGAACCAGGTTTTTCCCAAAGGGGATGACAACACGTTTTTTTGCACTGAGTTTAAAGCCATGGTTCTGACACCAGTCGTTGGTCTCAGTGAGGCCTTTCTGTAGGATGTCAACATCACTTGGGGAGTTAATAATAGCTCCCAACTTGCAATCATCTGCCAGCTTTGTCAGCCAGAGTGCCTTTGTGTTGGCCTGGACTTCAGAGAAGTAGATACCAAACAGGAGAGGACCCAGGACCGAGCCCTGTGGGATGTGTCATTATCTTATGTTAATGAGCTGCATTTGTAGACCCAGAAGTACTTTCTACATTTTGTTAATATTTTTGATACTATCTGTGATAAGACATTTTTTTCATCTGCTGTATAATTTAAGATTTTTTTTTCTCTGATTATGTTGGTGAGTTTACTAAGACCTACAACTTCTCATCTTTTCTCTTAATTTATTATAGAGTACTGTTACTTATTTCTTACATTTCTATTTTATATCACTGAGCCATACTATGTTGATTGCAGAATGTCATGTGACACAGCTTCACACCTCTGTTCAATTCTAGTGGAACAAACATGGCTCTTTCTAAACTCTGTACACAAACAACAACACAGACCTTTGTGAAAGCTTTAGAGTTAGTTGCACAACAATGACACCATATTCAAATGAAGCAAAAGCATAGCTAGGGGGACAGGGGGACAGCAGCCCTGGGTGCATGGCGTTTGAGTAGCTGTACCAATATTCAGAAATGAATACCAACACATTTGTGGTTGCGACTGAAGTGCTTCAAGTCAGGTTTAAGCTCAAGCATGACAGGATCTTTTTTTTTTTGCTACTGAACTTAAAGTTGAGCGGAAGCACCAGAATAGCAAGCTATGGTACTGAATACAACAAAGATATCTAGAGATGACACTCAAGCAGAAACTCTCCACTCAAAGAGGCCATGTTGTTGATAACGTACTGATACAGTTAAAGGGTACTTGCATAATATCATACTTAGCAAGTAAAAATAATATCCCTTCCCTGTCCTCCACAGCCAAGAATATAGTCACACTCAAAAATGCCTTAGCCCTATTAACACTAAATTCAAAACCCAATCTCGATGGTATTCAAACAGCTGAAAATAAGACACTGTGATTTATTCACTCTTCTTATCGCCTGGAGCATCGTCATGATATTACACTAATTGTCAAATGGTAACCTTTGGAAGGTCTTGCAAAAGTTCTCCTAAGTACAATCAATTACATGCTCTTTAATGAAAGGTACTGTTCCCTTCTAAAGAATACTGACCAACTGTCCAGGCTAAATCCCTATAATCTGAGAGGTCATAATTTAGTAGTACAGCATCCTGCACATTCACAGGCCTATCAAATAGTGCCCACTAAATGGAATTTACTTCCTAATACAGTGCAGAACTCCATAGATGTCAAAACCTTCTGCAAACGCGAAGGTGCATCTCACAGATGCATATAAAGGCACAAGCCCACTAGACTCTGGTTAACTACGTGCTCTATACATGACAGTACTACAATAATACAATATTACAGATCACACTCTGCAACATGCAACAGAAGAAATGATCTGCAAGGAAATAAACATGTCTAAATGATGTATTAGAATATTCAGTTATCTACATATCAATATACAACAATGCATGTAAAGCCTTCTGTTAAAATATCTAGAAACATTTGTTTTTCCCAGATTGTCTGCAGATCACTCTGTTTACAATACTACAAAAGTGTGTACTTTCAATGTTCTTCTTCCTCTACAAGAAGAAAGCATGTATTGTGTCTGTTAAACTTTTCCTTAGTGTTAACTGAATAAGGGCAGAGGTCGTGACTGTAAATGGTTCTAAGTCTGGTCTACATTACCTAGTTGATAAGAGCACTGGTCATGACTGTAAATGGTTTTAAGACTAGTCTACATAACCTAGTTGATAAGAGCAATGGTCATGAATGTAAATGGTTCTAAGACTAGTCTATATTAACTACTTCATAAAAGCATTGGTCGTGACTGTAAATGGTTCCAAGACTAGTCTACATTACCTAGTTGATAAGAGCATTGGTCGTGACTGTAAATGGTTCAAAGACTGGTCTACATTAGCTAGTTGATAAGGGCATTGGTCATGACTGTAAATGGTTCAAAGACTGGTCTACATTCCCTAGTTGATAAGGGCATTGGTCATGACTGTAAATGGTTCCAAGACTAGTCTACATTACCTAGTTGATAAGAGCATTGGTCGTGACTGTAAATAGTTCTAAGACTGGTCTACATTACCTAGTTGATAAGGGCATTGGTCATGACTGTAAATGGTTCAAAGACTGGTCTACATTCCCTAGTTGATAAGGGCATTGGTCATGACTGTAAATGGTTCTAAGACTGGTCTACATTACCTACTTGATAACAGCATTGGTCATAATTGTAAATGTTTCTAAGTCTGGTCTACATTATCTAGTTGTAAGAGCATTGGTCATGACTATAAATGATTCTAAAACTAGTCTACATTACCTAGCTGACAAATGGCATAAATAAATAATTTGAAGGACATCTACAAGCAAATGTCAGATGTTTCTGTTCAACAAAATCTTTCATTCCCATTAATCTGATTTGTTTAGTGCCAATTATAAAGAAAGGCAGATTTAAGAAGCTGTGCCTCCTATGTTTCCTGTGTGCACCAAGTTCTGCTGAGTGATAACACATCAGTGTAACCTTAAGTGAAACCCTGTGTTATTACATAAGTGAAACATTGTATGGCACATGTCAGGCAGCTCCATCATGGTGATGGGCTATTCATAGGTAAATGGGCAGCCCAAACATGAACAATAAAAGATACAGCAAGACAGACTAAAACTGAGTAAGAACTTGGAAAGACATACCTGGAAATAAGGCATACACACACTTCGAAAAGGTAACTTTTTTAGCTATTGCTGCTGGCTAAATCAAAAGGGACAATAAATATCAGTTAAGGAGTCTTGCAAATAATATATAACATGGTAATCATTGAAACATACCTCTCAGCCTCTTAATGCAACAAATCTGGAAAATGCCTAACAAAATGGGGGCAAAGATCAAAAAATAGGAACAGATTTTAATTATTACTCTTATAAACTTAGAAAGCTGCTAGAAAAATAATTTCTGTTAGCATGCATTTTCTGAAGGATATAAAGTCTGAAACTGAAATATATCTTATTTTGAGACTTCAATCCATACTGATTTGGCACAAAACCACAAATTTTATCAGAAAGAGAACTAAAATGAGGCACAAATCTGGACGTTCTGAGAAAATCTGGACAGTTGAGAAATATGCATTGAAAAAATATCCTGACATTGTTCAAGAATACTGTAAAAGCATTCATTTGAAGTACTATTATTTTATGTCAGTAGAATGAGGGTACTGGAAAAAAGCAAATAATGTGACATCATATTATAGGGACAGTGTTGGAAACAGATAATGTGATATCATATTATAGGGACACACAGTGCAGTGTTGGAAACAGATAATGTGATATCATGTTATAGGTACACACACTGCAGTGTTGGAAACAGATAATGTGATTTCATATTATAGGGACACACAGTGCAGTGATGGAAACAGACAATGTGATATCATATTATAGGTACACACACTGCAGTGTTGGAAACAGATAATGTGATTTCATATTATAGGGACACACACTGCAGTGTTGGAAACAGATAATGTGATATCATATTATAGGTACACACACTGCAGTGTTGGAAACAGATAATGTGATTTCATATTATAGGGACACACACTGCAGTGTTGGAAACAGATAATGTGATATCATATTATAGGTACACACACTGCAGTGTTGGAAACAGATAATGTGATTTCATATTATAGGGACACACAGTGCAGTGTTGGAAACAGATAATGTGATATCATATTATAGGTACACACACTGCAGTGTTGGAAACAGATAATGTGATTTCATATTATAGGGACACACACTGCAGTGTTGGAAACAGATAATGTGATATCATATTATAGGTACACACACTGCAGTGTTGGAAACAGATAATGTGATTTCATATTATAGGGACATACAGTGCAGTGTTGGAAACAGATAATGTGATATCATATTATAGGTACACACACTGCAGTGTTGGAAACAGATAATGTGATTTCATATTATAGGGACACACAGTGCAGTGTTGGAAACAGATAATGTGATATCATATTATAGGTACACACACTGCAGTGTTGGAAACAGATAATGTGATTTCATATTATAGGGACACACAGTGCAGTGTTGGAAACAGATAATGTGATATCATATTATAGGTACACACACTGCAGTGTTGGAAACAGATAATGTGATTTCATATTATAGGGACACACAGTGCAGTGTTGGAAACAGATAATGTGATATCATATTATAGGTACACACACTGCAGTGTTGGAAACAGATAATGTGATTTCATATTATAGGGACACAAAGTGCAGTGCAGGAAACAAATGTAATATAATATAGGGAGACAGAGTGTAGTTTTGGAACAAATATGCAGTGTAGGAAGAAATTTCCATGGATGAAAATTATGTCAACATGTCACTCTGCTACTTTGGGTAACAATAAATTAGAAAGAAAATATCAACAGCTTTGAGTGACGCATACAAATTAACACTGAAGAGAAGGTAAGAATATGATCTTAAGTGCACTTTATGATGCCCTTGTCATAGCAGTCTTCAAGATAAAAAAGGATGAAACAGGAGACTCGTTTCTGCTCCATTTTATAATGTTCTTACCACAGCAGTCTTAACTAAAAGCAAAAATTACAGCGACTACTTTGTACTGTATTTTATCATGTTCTTACCATGACTGATATATATATATATATATATATATATATATATAAATAAAAGGGAAAGGACTCTTTTCCACCATCAATAAATGTTGTAATCAAACATTTGAACACTTTAAAATTTTTCTGTGTCATCTGTGAGTACAGGGTAATAATCACAGAGACACCACTTCATTACTCTGTTTACTACATCATTCAGTTTTAATTTTAGAGATCAGCGATATATATATTTTTTGTTTTTTTTTTACTATAAAGATACAAACACTTTTTCTGATGCAGTATCCTTTCTAAATACGCATAGTAATTCATCTGGGTTACAGTAAGTGTTCGGGAACTTCTTACCTCTGAGAGGCTCAGGCTTTTTCTGTAGTTTACCAAGGAAGTTGATTACCCGTGGTAGTGGTGCTGCGGTAGCGTTGTCGCCTCACAGCAAGACGTTGTCCCGTTCGATTCTCAGCTAGAGCGTCTTCTGTGTGGAGGCATGCGTGAATGGGCGTGCCTTCGTTGAAGGTTGTGCGTCAGGGCTGGTAACTCGGCACATAAAAAGCACCTAACAAACATTAACGGACCGGAGTTCTGCTGTGGTGACCCCTGACTGGGATAAGCCAAAAGACACAACAACAACAACAACCAAGGATGTTGATTAAGCTCACTGTGATTTAAAGAGAATTTTCGTGCAGCACCAAATGATATCGTTGTAATAATGGAATAATTTGATTTATGACAACCAGGCACTGCTTGTCAAAACAGTGGACTATGATACACTACAACTAACTGTGGAAATAGTTTAGTTTTACCTTAATGCTTAAAACTGCTTTTTCTTCATTGTTCTTTGTAATATTATGAAATTGCATAACTGCCATATATATTCATTTAACCTATCTGCCCAGTTTTGGACATGAGAAATTCCAACAGTGAAATTACAAAATGGAGAAAATTTCTCATTTGCTGCAGCTTTCTTGTTGAAACCAAATAGGATTTATTTTATTATAATGGAGTTTTCTAAGAATCATTTGTTTTTCTTAAGTATTTGTCTTGTCTTTTCAGTGTTCATCCAACTGCAATAAGAAACTAATTTCATTAAGAATACACTCACGCATGCACACACATATCCAAACTGGCACACCACATAAAGTATCAGAAAGATAAAGATTAAGTATGTTTAGCCCTTTTTTTTACTTAAAGACTTCTTCAGAAGGTTAAGTGAGAGAAGAAAGAGCTGAATGTACTTGCTTTCTGTGATTTTTTTTTTGTGTGGTGTGTCAGTTTGTATTTTGATATTTTCATATAGCTCACTGGTACGTAATACTTTGTTTGAACACAATGAACACTAAGTGAATCATCAACCACTAAAATTAAGGTGCTGAATGCTTCCCTGTGACAACACAAAAAATTTTCAGAAAGGCTATATCAAACTGATAAGGAGTAGTAGATAAAACATGATAGAACTAATGGTATAAGAAACTGTGAAACAGGTGAAAGGCCTTCAGCGAGGTATGCCCTCGCACATCTGTTTAGTGTGACCTTCCTTCAAACAATGGCTTAATAGTGACTGCCCTGTCTAAAGGTGTATTAAGTTCTTGTTAACCTCTCTTGTTTCCTTATTATCAGCCACAGCAAAGGAACATAGAGCCTTTGAAGTGATATAAAATACTCTGGCCCCTTTCACACCTGTTCCTGTCCACAGTTCCCAAGAGACAGCTGTTCCATCCCTGAACCTGGGCATAAAGGTATCTCGGGACTTTCCCTGCACTGTAGGACACTCAACATCATACAGACTTCAAAAAATATAAAACTCTCCTGAGGCTGTAGACATTAACTATCACTGACGACACACAGTCTGACCTTTTGATAAGAGTAAACTCTGACTGGAGATTCGACAAAACGGCTAGTATCCTGATGCATATTATACAGCCAGTAAAAAAAAGCTACATCCTGAATGCTAAATAATAGCTTCTGCTGAACAAGCAATGCTAGTACAGTTTATTTATTTTATTTTACATTTGTTGAACAGACTAGTCCAATGGGATATATGTCCATTTTCAGTGGAGGCCCAGGGAGAAAAGCTCCAACAAAAAAACACAGTATCATTTATGATATATGACATTTACAAATGCAGCTAAATTTACAGATAATTATCCACATTCATTACATTTTGTCGCATTTCTGTAAACAGAATCATGGCACATTTCAGCATTCAAATATTTAGCTAATAAAATTTAAATATAAGAGAATACTCTCTTTGTAGTTAACAGAAAAAGTAATTAGCTTATACACTCCCTTAGTAGTTAGCAGAAAAGTAACTAGTTTATACAGATATGGTGATTAGTATCCTGAGAAAATTGAGGTAGTTAGGGTTAGAACAAGGGCATAGCCACTGTGATTTAAGGTATGGCTTCAATTTGCTTTTAAATATTGTTGTAGAGGTAATGGTGGTTAGGTCTTTTGGGAGGAAGTTCCAGGTTTCCCCCACTGTATTGGCGAACGAGGAGTCACCAGCCAAGTTGTTAGCTTTTCCTATTTGTGCAAGCAGTTTATTTGATGAGCGTAGGGTCTTGAGGTTGTTATAGGAGGTGATTAGGTTAGTAAGTATTGGTGTGTTAGTATGTTGGTACAGGATCTTGTGGGCAACAGTTAACTGGTTAAATAGTATTATATTTGGCAGTTCTAGCCATCCTAGCTGTTTAAGATTATCACAATGATGGACTCTGAAAGCAGACCCAGTTGCAAATCTGGCAATATTATTGTAGGAGATTGCTAGCTTGTTTAGGTTGTTTTTACATACTTTCATATATACAG
This sequence comes from Protopterus annectens, assembly GCF_019279795.1. Classification (NCBI taxonomy): domain Eukaryota; kingdom Metazoa; phylum Chordata; order Ceratodontiformes; family Protopteridae; genus Protopterus; species Protopterus annectens. Next base: position 1,665,487,621 of record NC_056741.1, on the reverse strand, counting down.
GCGAGGCATAGAGAAGAGTAGAGATTAAGTGGGTACGGGGATTGGTGGTCCTGGCTAGTGGAGTCAAAAAGGGTTTAATCCTGTGTAGGGATCCTAATTTTTTGTTGACCGTTTTTATAGTACTATTAATATGGGAATCAAAGGTGAGGTTGTTGTCAATTAGAACCCCAAGAAATTTAGTAGTAGATTAAGAAGATATGATAGTACTGTTGCTTGACGTCACAGTAAAGTTAAGTGTTGAGGCCCTACGGGTGGGAGTAAATAATAGCAGTTCTGTTTTTTTGGGATTCAGGATGAGGCATCGATGTAGAAGCCATTTCTCGACTTGTGTTAAACACATTTTGGGTTAGGGGCTGTAGGTCAGATGGTGAGGTGGCAGAGCATATTAACGTGGAATCATCCGCGTATTGGATACAAGTAGCTTGAGGTATAACAGAATATAGGTCATTTATAAAAATAGAGAATAGGAGAGGCCCTAATATGGAGCCTTCAGGGACACAAATGATTTTGATATCTTTCTAGAAACCATAAGACAGACTAGAAATGGTGAATTACATAACTGTATAGTAACCTTATAGTAGTTGTATAACAGTGAGGAATGTGATTTTGCTCTGTGCTTCAATCCATTTGAGATGGTAGGTTTCTGTTCCAGCACAGCAGAGGCCTTGCGATACCTCATATATTAACTAGACAGGGCAGAGAAAAAAAATGTGCAATTAAATGTCCCCAGTATATTATTTTAGGAATTTTTTATACTATAAAATGTAAATAACTTTTTGTAGATTCAGTTTTCCTTCAGGCAGTGCTGCTGCTGACCCCTCCTTCAGAGAGTCTAACAGCTGCTGACCCCCTTACTGTTAATCCTTTGAGTAACTTCATCATATACCCTTTTTCCCTCCTGTTCTACAAGGAACACATGATTATTTGAAAGTACAAGAATCTCCTTTAAGTTTAATTAAAATGTGTAAAGGTTTAAATTAAAGCTCAGTAAATCTCTAAAATGATATAATGCAATCATAATAAAAAGTTAATACTGCAATCACTAATTAAGTAAATAAAATGAGTAAGACACCCTCAACATCTTTTGGAAAACAATAATAATAAACAAACACTGAACTATATTATAGTATGCCAAAAATATAGAAAATACAAAGCAAAAGCAGGCAGAAAGCCTCTATTTAGTAATGTTTCATCAATAGGGAAACTTTGATGTTAAGGAATGCCTCAGGACAGGGTAGATGACTTTAGGAATGCTGCCAGAATTCTGTCCGTAGAAACAAACATCTCACTTAGCATTGTGCACGATCAACATTTGTGGAACATCAACATTTGCCATAATTATACCCTAATTACATTCTGTTAATCAAATCTGCAGGAAGCTTAGAGTGATACACTGGAGAAGGGGCATCAGCCCAATGTGTCACTGTGTATTTGTTGGTTGTTTGCCATGTAACCTAAGGGGCTACAGCTGTCATGTTTGTGTTGCAGCTTAACTATCGGTGTGTACAAGGTCATTATTTACAGAGACACCACAGGCTGCAGCAGTGTGAGACTAGCATGAGAAACACCACTCCGGGGCTCAGTGTGAGTGACACAGCCGCAGACTTAAACAGAATGGGGGAGGGGGACAGCGCACACAGCTCTGCTCACTCCAAATTCTATGCATCTGACTTTCAGACAATACTGCAGACATTACTTATCCATATTCCTCTTCCTTTGTGTAAATTCACTTATTATAACAGACCAGTGTAGACTGAAACATCAATTCCTGTAACATGGTAGAGCTTTTCCTAAGCAGGTCCTGTAATCCTGAGTTCCCAACAACAGTTATAGAAACCCACTAAGGCTTTCAGTTCACAAATCACTCTGTACCTGCTTTAAAAGATGCATGTAATGTTTGCATCTGTTAACTGACTTTAGCAGTAGTTGTCCTGCAGATTAACAATTGCTTTACACATTACCTCCCACATGGCTCAGCTTCAGCTTTGTCCTCTGTATACTCTTAAAATTAACCCCATCTAAGTTCAGTAAAACAGCACCCTTCTGTTTTTTTAAACACCTGTATTAAATTATCACTTAAGACACAGGCACACATAGAAAAGAAAATTGACCATATTAACATGTCACATTTATGCATTATATATTGCATATAGATTTTCTTTCTTTATAGCAATAATTCACTCCAGCATTATATAAATTGCTCAGTTTCTGACTTCCCTTAAACCTCACACCTCCTCCTAAAATTCTGTATATTTTTTCCACAAGTTCCATTTATTTCTATGTAATATGCTTCCTCCCTTTTCTAAAGATCCTACCACTAGTTCTTTTATTTACTTTGAAATATTCTTAATCCAAGATGTTTGTCATGTTAAATCTGATTCGGACTACCACATTTATTCCTTTTTATTTCCATAACTATTGCTCTCCTGCTTCCTGGTTTGCATTTTAGAATCAGCCTCTGTTATTTGACATTAACATCAATCATATCCTTACAAGATGAATGTCCTTTTAATGTGTAAACAACTGAAATGCCCTTATAAATTAAAATGTTTGCCCTTTGCACCATGCTTTGCCTCTCAATATTGATAAGGATTTCTGCACTTAAATGTTGTGCAGTTTGCATTTGTTCCTTTTGACTTATATTTACATTGGACTTGTATTCCACTTTTGCATTTATAATTTTTTTTGTATCTGAGAATCAAGATGGAAAGCTTGTAAAATTCAACTCCTATGTCAGCATAGATTTTCTTTTTTTTTCTTCAACCAATGTTTCTGCAAACAATAGTATACATATTATGACAGGTCCCCCATCCCATTCTAGATTGATTGTCTCCAATTACTATAACGTTCTGATTTCTCTTTTCAGATTATTCAGGCTATCATACTAGGATCACACTAAGAAACGTTAAATTTAACAGTAGGGGCAAACTAGGATCACATTAGGAAATGTTATTTAACAGTAGGGATGGGGTGTGGGGGTGCTTCTACACTTGTAACAGTGAGTATTTTACAAGTCATACTAAATTAAGGTGACGTCCTGCTCCGGTCTTGTAATCATCTGGTTGGACCTTTGATTATCTCTGGGGTCTCAGAACAGGGTAGATCAACTTACAAACCGATGAAGCACTGTATACCTTACGCACTTATTAATAACCACAACAAATAAGTACTCCTTTATTCCAGTGGTTGGCATTTGCAGGCGGAAGTATCAGTCTGTGTTTATAAGGAGACACAGCCACTGGACATCATGCCCAGGAACTGAGACAGTTTCCAGAGACAAGACTTTTCTCTGAAGGGGGAAGCACAGACTAAATGCATCAAGCCCAAATGAGTGTCTAGCAGAAGACAGACAATACAAAAGAAATGAATTATGGTGAGAGGATGTCAGCTTCAACATGACCTGGCCATACTCACATTATTATGGGACACCTATCTTACTCATTCAGGAGCAGAATGTGATTATCTAGACACAATGTGTTACAGTCTGAGATTTAATTCAATCATAACATCAATTAGCAGTCTGATCATGGGTGACCATAACTACTTTGTTTGCTTTTTGTTTATTTTTACTTTATCAACCCCCTGCATTTTGCCTAGTGCAGTTTAATCTGTTTCATGTTATTGCCAGCGATCTGACTGATGACCACGATTGTCCTCTCCCTGGAATAATAGCACTGCTCATTCGTTGTCCAGGCAGGTGAAAGCTGCCTATAATGTGCTCAGAATCCAGAAGGTCATAAGTGCTGTGTATGCGTGTGCCTGTGTGTCTGTGTGTGTATATCTATATATATATATATATATATATATATATATATATATATATATATATATACAGTGCGTCTGTATGTGCATGCGTGTACATATGTCTGTGTGTACATGTACACGTGTCAGTTGACTCTGAGTACATGCATGTGTTCATGTATGCTTGTGTATATATAAGTACATTATGTGTCTGTAAATGTGTGTGTCTGTATGTGTCAGTGCATTGTGTGTGTGAGTGCATACATGTGCTCATGTATACATTTGTGTGCACTCTTGCTTATGTATGTTTGTGTGTGTGTGTGTGTGTGTGTGTGTGTGTGTGTGTGTGTGTGTGTGTGTGTGTGTGTGAGTGTGTGTGAGTGTGAGTGTGCGCGCATGGGTATTTTGTGAGCACATTTGTTTTTCTACGTTTGTATATGTTGTGTGTGCTTGCATACATGTGCTTCTGTGTGTATGTGTGCTTGTAAGGGTGTGCATATGTTCATATGCTTGCTTGCGTGTCTGTGGGTGGTTATGTCCACAAGCACTCATGAAGAGAGTGTGTGTGTGTGTGTGTGTGTGTGTGCTGCAGTGTGGCTGCAGTGTGCTCTTGTTTACATAATGAAAGCATTCTCACTGTCCCACCTAATGCATGTGTGCACTCCTACACAAACATGTCTGGATGAGAACCATAATTGCCTGGTATTGGCAAGTGAAATACATATCCATATCTACTTATCCCAGTACACTCTTTTGTAGATACAAGCACTACAGGATGCCCAGCTGCCTTCCCTCCTCAGGATGGCTCAGGACATTTATCAAACATGGATCACCTATATTGCAGTCTAAACATTAACACCATGTGTCAAGGAGCTAGCCTCATGGAATGGATCACCTTGGGTGCAGTGTAAACTTTAACATTGTGTGGTAAGGAGCTACAAGCATAGGGACTGTTTTTCAGTGATTTCATTAAACATAACTAATAAAGTGATTTCAGGACACAAGGGCAAAGTCTGCTTATCAGTTTTGTTGTTCTACAAGGTTTTGAAAGATGAATGAATTACTGGCATCATGTAAATAGTCTGTAAAGGTACCACTAGTGACGCTTCTAGAAGATGCACTTAACTAGAGGAAAGACTGTTCCACCCTGATACCAGTGTTCTTAACAAGATTAGATGCCTCACTGCTGAAGCAATGTTCCTTGGTTAATGGCACAGTACGAGATCCTACCTCTGTCATAGCGTGACACGTGAGATGATCGGAGGAAACACTACTGGGATGCACCGAAGAGACTAAGAAAACAGACAGGAGTGTAATAAGCCGAGGCACAATGGCCATGAACTGATCTCATGGAATCTACAACTTCCATCAAATGCTACCAAGCTTTATCATATAGGTTCATAAGTTCATACAAGGCAATCAATCTGTAGACTATTACATCCTAGCCAATATCCAGAGAGTGATTGTGAAGTACCTTAACTGGTGTGCAACGCCCAGCCTCCAATATTGCATGTATCCAGTTCAATTCATTAAGAAGCGGAGTTCTTTAATATGACTATCTGAAACCTTGCATTCTGCTACAAAGACAGTCTCCTTTAGCTCCATAAGGAAGCGGCTGTCAGCTTCAAATACTTTACTGTGGTGGTCCAAGGTGCAAACATTGTATTCTTTGTTGTTCCCCTCAGTTCAGCGGATCTTCTAGAAACATCACTGATGGTAGCATCCAGAAGAGGCTCACATCAAGCCTGAAGAAAAAGTACAATGCACTAGATCTCCCTCATGTCCAAATAACCATAAGAAAGATCTCATACCATGTATTAGCTAGCTGTAAATCTCCCTCTATGACAAATGAAAGCTACAATGCCTAAGAAACTAGAATCACTCAGTGTTAAACCCAGTACCATTTTCCTAGGTGATTTAAATTCCTAGACTTTGTCAATACAAATGCCCTGGAACAATTAGAGCACCCACAAGGATGAATAACATATCTATATGGGGGCATCTTTCTCCATCTGTAAGACAAACTACCTACTCCTACGTGATAAACTGACAAGCTTGAAATCCCCACCAGACCCAATTAAGGCCACTGAGTATGTGGAAATGTACATCATAGCACTATACCAGCATGCAAACAGCTAGCTAGATGCTACAGTAACCTATAGGAAAAAGCAGAGGGCACAGCCCAGAAACAAACCCACATGGTAGAAACATACCATCAACATGCATTACAAGAAAAGAGGAGAATTTTGACCAAAAGTAATTTGAGTAATTCCAAGAATAATAGAGCCCTAATCACTGAAATAAACAAATCAGGAGCTTATAAAATTTCCCAAAGCCAAGTTTGTGACTAAAATAGTGACCTAAGCAAAAGACAAACACAAGACCTTTTTTAGTTATATTTAACATCTAAGTATAAAGCAGCAATGTGCTAACCTGATTTTGAATGATGTTATCTACAGTAAGGCTGAAAAAACAACTGACCTACTGGCCAATAAATTTATCTCAAACATTACCAGTCTCTCTCTCTCTCCTCTGTCTATTCCACAAAGTATACCTGAAACCGATTTGCCTGCAGCTATCACACAAGACAAAGTCCTGAAAACTCTATCAAAAGCTAAAATACTGAATAGATAAATCCTGAAAATATCCCTAGATGCATCTTAAAAAGCATGAAGCATGACTTAACCCCCCCAACAAAACTGTTCAACCTCAGCCTCCATTCAGGTTTTGTACCAAATGAATGGAAAATAACAACAGTCATTCACCTACATAACAGAGGACCTTCCACAGACCCAAGCAATTGCAGTCCCGTAAGTCTGACCAGCCTCATATGCAAAGCCATAGGAAGAACATAGCATGGAACTAATCAATAAAGTCATGGAGAACCTCGAATCACTGGACCTGACTCAGTTTGGATTCATCAAGGGCAGGTCATGCTTGCTGAACCTGGCAGACCTTCTTTGAAAAGATCAACAAAACAAAAGATAAAGATAAAATAGTACACACCACATGCCTCAACCTGGAAAAGACTTCTGACACAATTCTGCACTAGAACAAAGTAGAAAAGCTAAGTAAACTGGGAATAAACTCCCTATATTACCTGTTGGATTGTCAACTGGCTCACAGATAAGACATAGGAGATCAAAATAGGGGAAGTTACCTCCACAAAGAGATCAGTCACCAGTGGAGTCCCCCAGGGTTTCGTGCCTAGACATATCCTGTTTGGCATCTACTTCCCTGAAGTAAAAGCCAATACCAAAGGTAGCTGGCTGACAATATTTGCAGATGACTGCAAGCAAGGAGCAGTCACTGAATCCCCAAATGACTTAGCCATTGTGCAAGAAGGTTTGTCCCAAACAAATAACTGCTGTCAGAATCATGGACAGAAAATGAATGCCAAAGAAATGTATTATTGTATCTTTTGGAAAGATGTTTACCCTGGGGAACTACCACATTGAAAATATGCCACTGAGAATTGAACCAGAAATTCAGGGTTTGGGAACTTATGTGGACAGTGAGCTACTTTTGAGCAACATGTGTTAACTGTCTTAAGAAAGTCCTTATATATATATATATATATATATATTGCACAGCTTATAAACCAAGGGACTGTGTCTAAATCTAGGAATTTTGTTATTCTCCTTTACTCAGCCCTCATTAGGCTATCTAGACACATACAAGAACTGCAACACCCACAGGGATCCCTTACTGAAAGGATACAAAGCCTAAACAATATGCCCTACATGGACTGCCTTAAAGCCATATCAAAATACTTGGCATCATGCAGACTGCTAACAGGTGAGCTGTATCTGGCATAAAAAAGCATCTTCTGACCCATTACTCTTGGACCTACTGCACATCTGCAAGTCAAACAGCATCAGGAACACTCAGTTCAGGGATCTAAATCTCTTCTGCAACATCAACAGAATGCTTTGGAGGGACAGGTATATCTCTCAGAGGATACCACTGCTCTGGAACAGACTCTCCATCCATGTTAAACAAAGCTCATCCCTGTCCACTTGGTCTCAAATTATCTATGACAGGATCTATTTGTACAGTATTTTTTCTTTTGATAGCATTTTTCAGAACTTGGTCTTGTGTGAACCAACTTGGATCTATGGATGGGTAATAGAAAATTTACCCCAGGATTGCTCCCTGTACTACTAATGGACAGAGGCAGCCCCTAAATACTTTTATCACATGCATGGACCTCCTCAAATTATCTGTGGTAAGATTCCAGTTATTCTCACTAGGGGTAATATACAGTTATCAACCATGGGATGGGTAAGGCTAATCTGTAATCAAATAGGGTAAGTTAATTTAAGCACCAAAAGGGAAACTGGCTAGACTTAAAATGGCCCACAAATCCAGTTTGCCTAGTACATACCTATGGACTCATGATCCTGCTTCCTTGCGATTTCACAACTTTCTGCCATAAAGGATTGTAATCACTGGTGTCATAGCAACATGTGTTAATGCTATCTTAATGTTCTGGTGTCACAGCAACATGTGTTAATGCTATCTTTAAGTCTCAGTGACCTTAGGTAGGTTACTGGACAGCATTATGAGGACCATCAGTAATCAAGAGAGTCTCAACAGTAGTGGGAGCGTCAGGATTAAGCCAGACCATGCTCAAAGGCAATTATCTTCAGCTCCAGTGAGACAAGCATGCATTCACCATCACGGCCTGATGGCCTTCATGAACATAGTTGATATTCTCTTTGTTGCTAGGAAAAATGCTGATACTATTAAAAAAAGTTACTGATGAAATTGAAAATTCTCCACAAAGTGACCAGAGGCCAAACAAACTATTAGAGCAAGTATGGTTAGCCTGCCTGGATTTGGGCTGATACCTGAGGTTCATCTACCTGTCAGAAATTATGACAAACTACAACCAATCCTTTACACAGAGGAAGGGAGATGTTGCAAGGGTCCATCATGGGCCAGCTTGTTTATAGACAAGTGTGACCCAGACTGGGGAACTGAAACCTGCACTCCACATAATTGATTCTTTCTCTTCAGTCTCTAGCAGAATGACACTTGGTAAAAGAACATGTTTGGCCGCTATCTCTAGGATCTAGACCAACACTTCTGAATTCTTTCAAAGAACGCAAGTATTACTTGCATTTACTGCATGTTTGCTTTGGTTCAGTGCATCTTAAACCACTGAGGGGTGGTCCTGTGTTACCCACTCTAACTTCAGACTAAACCCTAATTAATTTAACTGGCTGTCCCTTAAAAATGCAAATTCTTGCTGTATGTGAATCTGCTAGGACACACAAAGTGTCAAAGTTAGAATAATACATAGTCAACAAATAGTCCGTATAACTATAGTTTGATTACAAAAATGTTCAAACCACAAATACTCATGCTACTACAGTTATGACAAAAGTAATCAAAATAAAGATGTCTTAAAAATCCCAGTGCTCCTTTGACATTATTACTCACTCCAAAGCAACTGCTTGGAGAAAGAGCAATAACTCCAGCAAGTTGTAAGCTGAGAGAAAGAGTAACAAGCCACATCTAAACTATCATTCCTCTGGGAAATCAGCAGAAGCACATTAACAGCTGCAAACCCAGTCAGGAATCAAGTTTGAGAATGTAAGTAACCATTGTGTACACCTATCTGTTGTGAGAGAATATAAGTAACTATTTACTATATTTATCTGTTCAATTCTCATTTCTTCAGCTCCAGTCTCATTTTTCTGTCTGCCAGCTTACATATACTGTTTATATGTAAAGCCAATTAAAAGCTATGAACCAGTCCTGAGTGTAGATACACAATTCCTCAAGTGTGCCTTACATGTACACAAAGTACCACATATTCTATTGCATTGGTATACTTGTATCCCTATTGCATTCATTGTGTTATTACCCAATGCAGTTTCATCTGATGGTTGAAAAGCATCCTTGAAGCAGCAAAGCTACCTGGGTTGTTAATTAATTAACTACTTAACAAATCCCAAGGTTTTGTCAGAGAATGGCACAGAAACATCCTGCAGGCAAACATATGCCTAGTCAAACATTATAACACACACCTCATTAAATTATGAATGCTAAAGCTACAAACCAGAAAGGAACAAACTGAGGCAGTCTCTGGCTAGCCTATAGAGTCAACTAAACACTGAACTGCCTATCAAAGAATGGAGTAAATCCAGACCACATGGCAGACCTAAAATGGATGCATCAGACGGCTAATTGTCTTCAGACAGTCAGGACTACACAGACAGCATTACAGAGATGCAGGTAACTAGCACACTGTGTCAGGAGGGCTTCCAGACCCAAGGAAACTACCGAGATGATAAAGTATGAGCTACAATTAATCAGAATGATAGCATCCTAACTGAGAAGAGTTACAGAATAAGTTAGTTAATATGTAGTTAGCATAAAGAAGGATAAGTCAGGGGCTAGTAAGCTACTTTATTAGCACAAAACGGTCAGTGCAGCAAAAATAACAGGAATAAGTGAGCCTGCAGTTCACATGTGAAGCTATAGTGTCCCTAGTATGAGAAACAGCTAGTACAGACAGCCAAAATGACATTCCCATTGGACAATATACAGAATCATTCATGTCAGTGTGCAAAGCAGTAGGAAATGAGGACAAATAAAGGGCAACAGCTACAGCACACACTGCAGAACAACTGTTAGTGTACAAGTACACAGCAAAAATTAGTCAATACAGACCCACACAGCACAGAGCTGCAGTTAATGTGCACACAGCACGGGGCTGCAGTTAGTGCACACATAGCACAGGGCTGAAGTTAGTGCACGCACAGCACAGGGCTGCAGTTAGTGCGCGCACAGCATAGGGCTGTAGTTAGTGCGCACACAGCACAGGGCTGAAGTTAGTGCGCGCACAGCACAGGGCTGCAGTTAGTGCGCGCACAGCACAGGGCTGCAGTCAGTGCGCGCACAGCACAGGGCAGCAGTTCGTGCACGCACAGGGCGAAGTTAGTGCGCGCACAGCACAGGGCAACAGTTAGTGCACGCACAGCACAGCACAGGGCTGCAGTTAGTGCACACACTGGGCTGCAGTTAGTGTGCGCACTGGGCTGCAGTTAGTGTGCGCACTGGGCTGCAGTTAGTGTGCGCACTGGGCTGCAGTTAGTGCGCGCACAGCACAGGGCTGCAGTTAGTGCACACACAGCACAGAGCTACGGTTAGTGCACAAACCATGGAGCTACAGTTACTGCACACAGCATAGAGCCAAGGTTAGTGCACACAGCACAGAGCTATGATTAGTGCACACAGTATAGAGCTACAGTTAGTGCACACAGTATAGAGCTACGGTTAGTGCACACAGCATAGAACCTACAGTTAGTGCACATAGCTACAGTTAGTTCACACAGCAGAGAGCTACTGTTAGTGTTCACAGCACAGAACTACGGTTAGTGCTCACAGCAGAGAGCTACGGTTAGTGCTCACAGCAGAGAGCTATGGTTAGTGCACACAGCACAGAGCTATAGTTAGTCCACATAGCCACGGACCTACAGTTAGTGCACCCAGCACAGAGCCAAGGCTAGTGCACACAATACAGAGCTACAGTTAGTGCACACAGCAGAGAGCTACGGTTAGTGCACACAGTATCAAGCTATGGTTAGTGCACACAGTATCAAGCTATGGTTAGTGCACACAGTATCAACCTATAGTTAGGACACACAGCATGGAGCTACAGTTAGGGCACACAGCATGGAGCTACAGTTAGGGCACACAGCATGGAGCTACAGTTAGGGCACACAGCATGGAGCTACAGTTAATGCACACAGCATGGAGATACAGTTAATGCACACAGCAGACAGCCATGGTTAGTGCACATAGCAGAGAGCTACGGTTTATTTATTTATTGACATTTGTTAACCGGGTTTGTCCAACTGGGCTTGTGGCCCATTTTCAGTGGAGACCCGAGGAGAAAAGCTCCAGTAGTACATTTTAAAACAAGTACAATTTTAAACAATATTGATATATTAGCAGTTATAGCATTCACATATGTTGGGTTACATGCATAAAGTTAAAGTTGCATTAAAAAGAAGCTAAGTAACAATTTTACATTGATATAGTTCAATAGGTCAACAATAAATATTTTTTATTTGTATAAAAATATGCAAATGCATAGTAGACACATTGCAGAGAGAGGTGTAATGAGGTACTAAGTATGGTCCTTTTGAGGGTACATAAAGGGAAGGAAGACTAGGTAGGGTCATGGCAAGGGCAGGTTCTGAAATTGAGAAAATAAGCTTTTAGTTCATTTTTAAAGTGTGAGGTGTGGGAGACTGAACGTAAGTCAAGGGGAAGTTTGTTCCAAGCATGGGCAAGGGAGTGTTTGTAGAGTAATTTGCCTACTGACCTTTTTGGGTGGTAGATATCAAGTAATTGTTGGTTAGAAGTACGGAGGGTTCGGGATGGGATGTAGATGGAGACTAAGGAAGATAGAGATGGACAGAAGGAGGGTTTATAAAGAATAGAGTGTAGCATATGAAATTGATAAGATAGCAGAAACTGGGGAAGTTCAAGCCATTGAAGAGAGTTTAAAGAAATGCAGTGGTGTGAGTTGTATGGGGAGTTAGTAATGAATCTGGCTATTTTATGGTAAGTCTGTTGCAGTTTGTTGAGAGTGGAGGCCTGGATATTGGTAAGAACTGGGGCGGCGTATAAGAGGGAGGGGAGGAGGAGTGCCTGGCCCAGGATAAGTCTAGATTCAGGGGTTAGGAATTTTTTGTTCAGATATAGCAGACCTAGTTTCTGGTTTATTTTTTTTATACAGTGGAGTATGTGTAGGTTGAACTTGAGTTTGTCATCGATAATGACCCCTTGGAGTTTTGTGTGGGTGTCAGGTTGGATAGTTGTATTGCTAGAAGATGTAATAAAAAAGGAGGTTTTGTGATGAGAAAGAGAACAGGGAAGGAAAAGTAGGAGTTTGGTCTTTTTGCAATTTAGGATCAATAGGTTGTGAGAGAGCCATTGTTCAGTGGATAGTAGGGCCTGTTGGGTCAGGGAGTGTAGTTCAGGAATGTTATCTGAGATGGATATAAGTGTGGAGTCGTCGGCATACTGAATAAGGGAGGATTCTTTTCATGAGGTGTAAAGATCATTGGTGAAGATGTTAAACAAAAGGGGTCCCAAGATGGAGCCTTGGGGAACACCAGTGAAGAAGGAAAGGTGAGGAGGATGAGAGCCATTTGACAGATTGTTCCCTGCCAGATAGGTGACTATTAAACCAGGCAAGTGTGGAGGGGGATAGGTGGAGATTTGTGAGTTTGGACAGTAGTAGAGGATGAGAGACAGTATCGAAGGCTTTGGAGAGATCTAGGAAGAGACAGGAAATGAGTTTATTGTTGTCTAGGGCCTCTGCAATGATATGAGTGAAGGAAAGGAGGGCAGTGGTGGTGCTGTGGTGAGGATGAAATCTATGTTGGGTAGGGGTAAGTAAGTGGTGTGTGAGGAGGTGATTGAGAAGCTGTGAGTGAATACATTTTCCTAATATCTTGGAGGGGGGGGGCAGAATGGCAATGGGTCGGTAGTTTGAGGGGCTAGTGGAGGTTCCACCTTTATGAAGAGGGATAGGGAAGAAAGATTTCCAAAGGGTGGGGACAGTTGATTCCAGAATAGATCAATTAATTAGTATAGATATAGGATAGGCAATTGAGTCAGCAGCAAGTTTGAGGAATGTAGGAGATAGATCGTCAGTGGAAGGAGAGCAAGGTTTTAGCTTGAGTAGTAGAGATTTGATGTAAGTAATGGGAATTGGCACAAAAGAAAACAAAGTTGTGTTAGTGGGACTTGGAGAGGTGGGTGTCAAAGTAGAGTTTGGCTTAGAGGTTACCAGATTTTGGATGGAAGAGATAAAGTGTTTATTCAGGAGGGTAGCTGTTTCCTGAGAGGAAGAGTTAGGGTATGGGGAGGGATTAGAGGGCTTTCCAGGATAGAGGATGTTGTTGAGAGTTGACCAAAATTTTTGAGGATTGGATTTGTTGTTAAGCTGAGCAGAGCTATAGTATAACTTTTGTTATATGCTGTATGCACATAGCAGAGAGCTAACAGTTAGTGCACACACTACAGAGCTTGCATTAGTGCACACAGCTAGAGTTAGTGCACATGGCACAGAGCTAGAGTTAGTGCACACAGCATAGAGCTACAGTTAGTGCACACAGCACAGAGCTACAGTTAGTGCACTCAGCACAGAGCTATAGTTACTGCACTCAGCACAGAGCTACGGTTACTGCACTCAGCACAGAGCTACGGTTACTGCACTCAGCACAGAGCTATGGTTACTGCACTCAGCACAAACTTATGGTTACTGCACTCAGCACAGGGCTACAGTTAGTGCATACAGCATAGAGCTGTGGTTAGTGCACACAGCACAGAGCTACAGTTACTGCACTCAGCACAGAGCTACAGTTACTGCACTCAGCACAGAGCTACAGTCAGTGTGCACAGTATAGAGCTACGGTTAGTGCACACACCATAGAGTTACAGTTAGTGGACAGCTCACAGAACAACTGTTAGTGTAAACAGCTCAAAACAACAGCAGATACAATACAATGCAGCAGTCAGTATGTAAAGGACAGAGCAACATTTAGTGCATATAATACAGAACAATTGTTAATATGTAATTAGCATAAAGAAGGATTAGTCAGGGGCTAGTAAGCTACTGTATTAGTACAAAACAGTCAGTGCATCAAAAATAACAGGACTGAGTGAGCCTGCAGTTCACATATGAAGTTATAGTGACCCTAGTATGAGAAACAGCTAGTACAGACAGCCAAAATGGCACTCCCATTGGACAATATACAGAATCATCCATGTCAGTGTGCAAAGCAGTAGGAAATGAGGACAAACAAAGGGCAACAGCTACAGCACACACTGCAGAATAACTGTTAGTGTATAAGTGCAAAGCAAAAATTAGTCAATACAGACCCACTCAGCACAGAGCTGCAGTTAGTGCGCACATAACACAGGGCTGCAGTTAGTGCGTGCACAGCACAGGGCTGCAGTTAGTGCGTGCACAGCACAGGGCTGCAGTTAGTGCGTGCACAGCACAGGGCTGCAGTTAGTGCACACACCATGGAGCTACAGTTACTGCATACAGCACAGAGCCAAGGTTAGTGCACACAGCACAGAGCTATGATTAGTGCCCACAGCACAGAGCTATGATTAGTCAACACAGTATAGAGCTATGGATAATGCACACAGTATAGAGCTACGGTTAGTGCACACAGCATAGAACAACAGTTAGTGCACAGAGCTATGGTTAGTGCACACAGCATGGAGCTATGGTTAGTGCACACAGCACAGAGCTATGGTTAGTACAAACAGCACAGAGCTACGGTTAGTGCACACAGCAGAGAGCTACGGTTAGTGCTCACAGCAGAGAGCTATGGTTAGTGCACACAGCACAGAGATATAGTTTGTCCACATAGCCAAGTAGCTACAGTTAGTGCACCCAGCACAGAGTCAAGGTTAGTGCACACAATACAGAGCTACAGTTAGTGCACACAGCAGAGTGCTACGGTTAGTGCACACAGTATCAAGCTACAATTAAGGCACACAGCATGGAGCTACAGTTACAGCACAGCGCCAAGGTTAGTGCACATAGCAGAGAGCTACAGTTAGTACACACAGCATGAAGCTGCGGTTAGTGCACATAGCAGAGAGCTACAGTTAGTACACACAGCATGAAGCTGCGGTTAGTGCACACAGCATGAAGCTGCAGTTAGTGCACACCACACAGAGCTACAGTTAGTGCACACAGCGCAGAGCTATGGTTAGTGCACTCGGCACAGAGCTACAGTTAGTGCACTTGGCACAGAGCTACGGTTACTGCACTCAGCACAGAGCTACAGTTAGTGCATACAGCATAGAGCTGCGGTTAGTGCACACAGCACAGAGCTACAGTTACTGCACTCAGCACAGAGCTACAGTTAGTGTGCACAGTATAGGGCTATGATTAGTGCACACAGCAGAGTTACAGTTAGTGGACAGATCACAGAACAACTGTTAGTGTAAACAGCTCAAAGCAACATTGGATACAATACAATGCAACAGTCAGTATGTAAAGGACAGCACAACATTTAGTGCATACAGTACAGAACAATTGCTAGTGGATACAGCTGTGATGCAGCAAGGGTGGAGTGAAGGGCATAGCCTGTCCTGGTGCAAAGTGTTAGGGGTCAGAATCAGCCTATTCTGATAACTCTTCAGTGCATACCAGCATTTAGAATTAAATAACTGTATTGTATTTGCAGCTAAACCAGAAAATTTATAGTGCTCCATGTTTGATATAAACCATGCAAACAGTTTGCTACAGTTTAAAAGAAGCAGATTACTTTTTTTCTTTTGCTGTTCAAGTTCAAACAGCCTTTTTGGATGGACTGGGAATGGCAAGGGAATGCAAAAATAGCTTGCTAAAGCTCTGAGATACAGTATAAAACAGCTAGTGCATTCAGCACAGAACATATAGTGCATATAGTGCAGAACAGCACTGCAACCAGTACTGAACAACTGCTAGCCTTACAGCCCAAAGCAACAGTTAGTGAATATAGCACATAACTACCCCTATATACAGAGCACTTAAATCATCCAGCACACATATCAGCAATTAGTACATCCAGCACATAACAATTAGTACATCCAGCACATAACAATCAGTACATCAAGTACTTAACAGCGATCAGTACATCCAGCACATAATGGTCAGTACATCCAGCACACAACGGTTATACATCCAGCATACAATGGTCAGTACATCCAGAACAGATCAACAAACAGTACATCTAGCGCATAACAGTCGGTACATCCAGCACTTAACAGCGATCAGTACATCCAGCACAGATCAACAAGCAGTACTTCTAGCACAGCTCAACAAGCAGTAAGTCTAGCACAGCTCAACAAGCAGTACGTCTAGCACAGCTCAACAAGCAGTACATCTAGCACATAACAGTCAGTACATCGTGCACAAAACAGTTAGCACATCGAGCACAAAACAGTCAGTGCATCGAGTACAGAATATCACTGCACACAGTACAGAGTAGCTAGCCATACAGCTTAGAGCCAACAGTTAGTGAATACATCACACAAAACTGTAGATGTCACAGAAGAGATGATGCATATTGAACATTTAGTGTGCACATTACAGAACAGCAAGCAGTAAAGAACAGCTACTACATGCAGGACAGAGTAACAGTTAGTGCTCACAACATGGTCATCGTTATCAAAACCCTTTTTTCCCCATTTTTCTACATGGGGTCAGGGTATCATGTCAACTGTTGCCATCTCTTCTATTTAATGCCACTCTCCTACCTTCAACAGTCATGTCTGACTGTCGCAGGTCTTCTTTCACACAATCTATCCATCTCTGCTGGACACACTTGTTTCCTCTTGGATTCTTCCTGAATGTCCCAAATCTTCATTAGATTGTCTTCTCCTTTTCTGCACATGAGTCTGAACCACCACAATCTGCACTTTTTGAGTGTCTCTACAATTAAACTACTTTGGCTTCTGTTCTGATGTCCTTATTTTTTTTGCCTGACCCATACAGTGCATCCTACCACCCATCTCGGGCACTTCATTTCCATAGCCTCTAGCTTCCTCAACTGCTGTGCCTTTACTGCCCAGGTATCTGTACCATACAGTTGTACAGGTCACACCAATGTATTATACACGTTACTTTTCAGCTTCTTTGACATTCTTCCATCATATACTACACCTGATAATCTGTGTCATTTGGCTGCAGCCCCTGTTATTCTAGCTTTGACATCCTCATTTAGACTTCCCTACTTCTCAACCTCCCCTCCCAAATATATGAAGCTGTTAAACTTTTCCACTACCTTCTATTTCAGTTCTTAGATTCTTTTGTTTTCCCCTATTTGCTGCCATTACAAATGTTTTATCTATACTCGGTTTCCTGCCACGTGCTTTCAACTTTGCATTCCATTCCCATACCCTTTGCTGAAGTTCTTGTTCAGAGTCTGCCTGTAATACTACATCATCTGCATAGCTTTATTGATCTGCCCTCTCTGACCTGTTTGCTCATGTAGTACATCATGAGTATGAACAACAGTGGGCTCAGAGATAAATCCTGATACACACCCGCTCCCACTGGAAACCCTTTATGAGTCCGAACACTGTTTGAACTTGAGTCTTTGGGTCCTTGTACATAGCCTGCACTAATTCTACCAATGTTTCTGCCCACAGGACTGCCCAAATCAGGTTTCTAGGGAGCTTGTCATATGCCTTCTCCAAGTCTAGGAATGCCCTGTTGGAGTCTTTCCTCATCTCTGGCTTCTTCTCAACTATCTGTCTCACTGCAAACATGGGTCAGTTGTACTGAATCCTTATCAGAGTTCAAACTGCTCATTTGCCATATCATTTTCTATCAATCACCTTCTCCAGAAGTTTCATGCCGTGTGACAGGAGTTTGATACCTCTGCATTCCCCACAGCTGGAAATGTCCCTTTTGTTCTTCTACACTGGCACAAGTATGCTTACTCTATAGTCATCTGGGATACACTTTTCTCTCTATATTGCTAGGAGTTCCCCAAGAGCTCTTTCTCACCTAACTTGCCCAACATCTAGATCATATCTGCTGTGACTTCCACTGAGCCTGGTGCTTTTCGTGACTTAATTTTCCTTAGTGCTGTTTTCACTTTTCTGGTGGGCTCTTCCTCTTCCTTCATTGCAATCTGGGTCTGGGACAGTACAGCTTCTGTGGGGTTTTCTCCATTCAGAAGCTGCTGGAAGTACTCCTTCCATCTGCCTTTGATGTCATGTGGACTTGGTGAGCAGGCTGTTGCTGGTATCCCTTATGAAGGGTGTCTGACTACTTTCTTTACTTTTCTGTCTTTGCCTTGTAACATGACAAGAGTTTCTTTGTGCCATCTACAGAGTCATTTTCCAGAAGCTGATAAAGGGCCTTTGATACCTTGTTCTTTGCTATTTTAACTCTTCTCTTAGATTATCTGTTAGCCAACCAGTATTCCTTCTTAACCTGGTATGTTTTTAGTATCTCCAACTTTTTCCTGTACATTTGTTTCTTTGGATGACTTCTTGTACTTCTACATTCCACCACCATCTTTTTTCATGTACCTTATTTCATAACTGGCTCAGCTGCATATCTGTTCTACACCCCTTACACATACTGTTTTGAGGTGCTGCCATTCTTCAACTCAACCTACTTTTTCATCTTCCAGAGGTGTTAGAGCCCAGAGTAATTCCTTGAACTCCTGTGCTTTCTCTCCAGTTAATTTATAGGTTTTCAGTATGATCTCTGTTGACCTTATAGCCTTCTCTGACCACTGCTGGCAGCTGACTGTAGCAACCAGTTGTTTATGCTGAAGGCTGACTGTTTCACTAGGGTATGAGTTTGCAATTGTTAATTCTATCTAAATGCATTTTCCTTACTAGGACAAAGCCTACCTGAGCTGTATGTTGGCTACTCATGTATTTGATTTTGTGACACTCTCTTGCTAAGCCATGTGTTACCATCAAGCCATTTGCCAGACAGAAGCGTAAAATGGTCTCTCCTTTATTTCTTTTGCACCACCAATGTGGACCCAGGCAGTCCTCATATCCTGTTGTGTTTATCATGATATGTGCATTCACTTCCTCCAATATCAACACCAGCTCATGTTGTCCTACTTTATCTAGTAGGTTCTGAAACTGCTGCCTGAATGCACTCTTTTCCTCACTATAGTAATCCTGCTGTAGGGCAAAGGATGAGATTATGAATAGTGTCCTGTCCTTGCACTGGTGTCTGACTGCAATGAGTCTGCTGCTATTTCTGATGACAATCCCTCATGAACTTCTGATGACTCTCCATCACTGGTTTCTGAAGCCTCTCCCTCACCACAGTTCCCATACCATTTCTAGTCTGTCCTCCTCATGAGTAGTAAACATTGGATCCCAAGTTAAGTGGCTTTGCTGTACTGCCTTTCGATCTTGTCTCTTGGATACACAGCATGTCCAGCCTCCTCTTTACCATCATGTCATCCACTTCTAAACTGCATCCTTGTCAGTGAGCCTATACTGAGTGTGGCAAACCTTAGTTCATGTTTGGCAGGTTGACTGGTTTTACATCCAACATTTGCTCAACATAGCTATCCCAAGTATACCAAGCCAGACAACTGGACACAAGCCAGCCAGTAGCTTATTGACCCAGAGCTGCTGAGCTTTATGGTGGGCTTACACTACCAATAGCATTCCCTGCCATATATTGGTGTAGGCTAGGTCCTCAACCCACTTAAGTACCCATGCCCATTTTGGCAACATTAGACAAAGTACCCAGATCACCTAGAGCCTTTTATTAATTGTTTTATTTTATTAACTGTACATCTTACACATTTGAAAAAAGAACCCAGTGAAACATAAGAAAGCTTAAGTATTTAAGCATGATAGTTAAAACTTTACAAGATCATAACTGAGCATACATTACTCATGAAGTAGTTGCTAAGGCATTAACTGCATACAGACTGTACAAGTTTTTACAAAACTGAGCAAAAATGATTGAGATTAAATAAATCAACTGTATGTATTAGCTATACACATTAAATGCCTGTATTTTATCCATGAATCACTACCTTTCACAAATTCCTTAAAAAGAGTTATAATTTTGAACTACAATGTTACAATAAAACATCAATTATGTAACTACTAAAAAGAAAGAGAGAAAGTGGATTTCCAGAGATTAACTTGTTGATTACTGCAACTAGTTACCTGGGTCACCTTACTCAGTAAATCTAAAACAGCTATGTGACAGCTACAACGATTAAAGTACATCTGCCAGATTAGGGATAAGCCCAACACTTCCATATGCTTTCATCTGTTGGCTTGGGAACATAGAGCCAGTTTTATCACCACTGAGAGGCTAGCCCTGATATAGTGTACAGTCTGTGATCCATGTTCTCCTGTCTAGGGGATACAGCGCACCACAGCTGATGATTGGTTGGTCTGTACAACTCTTCCCTCCATTTGCACTAGTCTCTAGTCTGTGCTGCTGCTGCCCATAACTCCATTCTTGGGTAAGTTGAGGTGGAAACACTTGGCATGTTTTTGGGAGGTGTGAGGAACCTCACAGAGAGGTAAGGGAACATGCAAACTCCTTACAGTCATTGCCTGGAGGTCAGGACCAAACCTTGTACTTTGTGCATGGGAGGTGAAGACCTTAACTACTATGCAGACTGTACTAACAGAACAAAATATGTACAGTCCATAATGAATTGAATAAACAGAAGTTATATTATCCATACAAACGTGGTAAAGGAGGAAATACCAGCTACCGAGCTAAGTATAACTGAGAGTAGGCAGAAAACGGGCAGGAGGAGATGCACAAGGGTAGGTAGGGTTATGTCACATGATACGAGGAACAGAAGTCAGTGCAAGTAAGACAAGCATCTTTAAGTAAAGTAAAATGATCTGTTGCCTAGAATTTTCCGTCATGTCAAGAAAACTTAAAATATGCAGCTAGACCAAACAGAACTGATTCATCTGTAAAATGGTTCTAGTCTGCCAGTATATATGCCCATCATTATGGACACAGGAGGTTACAAAGAAGTTTTTTATTTTATGAAACAATGGTATACACCCTGTTTAAGAGATAATAGAGTATAACCCCTTATCTTGAAAAAGAAGTAGGACTTCCACATTATCCTGCATTGTCTGACCTGTT
The DNA here is from genome assembly GCF_019279795.1 of Protopterus annectens. Taxonomy (NCBI): domain Eukaryota; kingdom Metazoa; phylum Chordata; order Ceratodontiformes; family Protopteridae; genus Protopterus; species Protopterus annectens. The sequence goes on along the minus strand of NC_056741.1, from coordinate 1,665,466,221 downwards.
CAGAAACATTTAACTGCCCCTTTTTTGACTCATTCCATAAAATAAAACTAAAGGAATTTAAATTGCATTCACAAAGGAAACAGAAGAACTTAAATGAGTCCCTGCTTAGACAGTCAGAAGACACTGAGCAAGGGTTGCCAATTTTCCATGTCAAAAATTCTGGACACATACGTGAAAGCAAAATGCGTGTAATTTTGATACACCCCCCCCCCCCGACTCCCACACAGTCACTCCAGTGTCCCATTACTTGGCTATTTCTCCATTTCTACCCAGTTGCCATAAACATGGTTCAAAACTCTCACTGTACATATTGTCTTCTGCTTTACTTTTACAATGATTTCAAATATTTGGATTTAATTTAAAGCTTTTACTTCAAATTTTACAGCACAAACACTGACAGACATTTGCTAAACAAAGCAATACAGTCACACAATGAAAACAGACTTAGTATTAAAACTTCTCTGCCTTTGAAACTCACATTCACTGAAACAGCATTGAAACCCACATTCAAATAAAAATGTAAAAGGCCAGTAGCGGATTAAGTTTACCTTTGGGCTGTTTTCAAATCACAGGCCTCTTGTACACATCTTTAGGACCATGCAAAAGTTATTTGAGTCACTTTCCTGATTGTATTAAATTATAATATATAATAATTAAATTATATCTCTTGTATAATACAGCACCACTAGATAGAGCATATTTTAAATTTATAGTTTTGAACATTTTTCCAGTAAGCAATGAAACAAAACATATGAACCAATAATGACAAAACTGCCCAGTTCAGAACATTTCAACCATAAAAGGCCACTCAAACCTCTGCCATTAAAAAACTCTCTTTCGGCTTTTCCCGGTTAGGGGTTGCCACAGCAGAACTCCAGTCTGCTAATGACTGGCAGTGAATTTTTACGGTGTTGATTTGCCAGCCCGGCAACCAACCTTCAAAGAAGGCACATGCACGCACCTACCTGCATGTCTTTAAAAGCACTCAAATGTCTGTCACTACAATCCACTAATATCAGTCAATATGCACAATCTCTGCAGAAGTAAAAGTCGTCTGAATAATTCTACATTAAAGAGATCTGTAACTAATGAAAAGATTGCTAGTAGCAAACAATTTTACATTTCAGGGTTTCATGAAGGAAGGATATGCTATACCATGAAGGATGTGATTTCTGTTTTGCTGTACCTTTATTGCATTAAGTGGTGCATGCATAAATCCCATTTCCTAGGAGTCAGTTTCTTGTAACTTTTCTATATAATACTGTACTCCAGAAAGTCTGAAATCATTATTAATGTGTTCATATTTTGTTTGCCGCTATGTTCCTGAGATTTTAAAGTAAAAGGACTGTAACTGTTCCAGTGAGGAGGACCACATGTGTGTGCAGTATTGGGGATACCAGAAGCTTTTGGTTTGTGTTTCAGTCATAGGTGTTGACCGCTTATCTCCAGAATCAGAGCCAAATCTTGAAATAATTGGGGACCCATAAAAATGTTAGTACTATTAACCTGAGAAGCCAACAGAATCAGAGAATGTGGATTAATAAGAATTTTCGGAAGTAAAACAAATCTATAATTCTAATTATTGTCATTATTTATTAGATATAAGCCACCACCTTTTCTCCCATGATCACCAGTTTTCAGGAGGGACTCGTGGAGAGAGCACAATTTTGAGCCAAAAAAGGTGCAGTTAGAAGGTTTAGTATCAGTTGTAAATAAACTATTTTATAAAGTGAAAACAGAACCTGTGTGTGTGTGTGTGTGTGTGTGTGTGTGTGTGTGTGTGTGTGTGTGTGTGTGTGTGTGTGTGTGTGTGTGCCCGTGTGTGTGTATGTGTATATATGTATGTAAGTAGGGGTTTGTAAAATAAATGCTATATAATAATGCTCTATCGCCCCCCCCCAATCAAACAGACGAAACTTTCAAAACATTCTCTGGAAAGAGATGAAACAAGCTCCATCTGAACTTGCCAAAAGAAAGAGGTCACTCCCTTGCCTTTTTTATTTAAAAAAGTGCACTGTAGTGCCTCCACAATAAGAAACATTTTAGCAGATGTTTCTAGATCTCCCACGTGGCACTTAATTACACCTAAAAAGACAAGTACTGCAACAAGCCACATAACCCATCTCACAAGCCACATAACCCATCTCCATTCTTCAGACTACAAAGATGCTCGTTACAACCCCAATGTGTCTGGATACAGCCAGTGCTCACCACTGCTGTATGCCAGGACACATCCCTGCTATTTCTGGATACCAGTTAACTAGAATTCCACTTAGCCCACACTCCAAAACATAGGAATTTAGTATAAAAGTAATTACACTTGTTAGGGGTGGGAGTTATTGCTTGGACCTTCTAGTCTGAGCAATGCACTTATAATCAAATGTGGGCATTCAAGAATAAATCCATCAGTCCACTCCTACTAAGTTATATTGTTTAATTAGTGTAAAAAGTAAACATAGTTGTATTAACAGATAACACCTCTCAACCTCAGTTCAAGAGATCTGGACAGTGCCAAAAACAATGAAGGGTGGGGGCGGCAAATACCTAAAAATAGGGACAGCATTTAAATATTACTCTTATAAACTTAAAGTTGCAAGAATAGCTGCTTTTGCAATAACATGCATTTTATGAAGGATAAGAAGCCCATTAAGCCTGAATGAAACTCAAATGTCTGTCATTATTTAGTAACTTCATTCCATAGTAATTTGCTACAAAGCCATAAATTTTATAAGGAATGGACCAAAAACATAATGCAAAAAATTTGGACATTTTGCAAAAATTTGGATAGTTGAGAAGTAAACAGATTACATGTAAAATTATCAAAATGACAAGGTTTGAACAAAACTGTAATTTTAAATTTGTTGTGACTCTGAATAAACCCAGAAGAGGATGGGAACTGATCAGACAGTTATGGGCTTAGAGAGTAAGCTCTTTTACCTTTCTGTACGAGGACAGGTGAACACAATTTTTTTTTAATGCATCAGTTGTGTAGTTTGCTTGATGAGATAAAGAAAGAGAAATGGTGATTTATTGATATGCATTTTCCTCAGCCTTATTACTCAGTATCCATACAAATGTAGTGGACTGTAAGACATTTAATTAAAGCAGTTTGCTGCTTGAATAATGATAACATTGAATTCATCCCCAACATGTTTTGGAGTTCCCTGTATGGTTGTTTCCAGAAAATTACAACACTTGGGACAGCAGAAAAACACTCAGAATTAACCCTCAAAATTTCCTGGGCTAATGTATCTGCTCAACTTATCTTTAAAAGACAGCAGTAATGCTTTTGTGTCAGATGCGGTTCTCTAAAAGAAATCTAGTTTCACCATTGTAGTACACATTAAATATAAGTGCAGTGGTGAGGGGGTTTCACCATCACGTGTCAGGCTGCACCATTTCAAGCTGCTGCTGCGAGTCATATACCTTTCACTTATCCGACCGTTCGTGATGGTCTGCAGCCGCTGCTCAGTCCAAACATCTTCTTTTGGAATTCAAATTCCATTCCACCCTCACGGAACACAAAGACATAAACCATCTTGGCTTCTATGCCTGTGTGACCAGAAACAAAGGGCACGAATGCCCTTAAAAAAAAGTTTTTTTTTTATTTTATTAAAAGAAAATATTTTATTTTTTTCCGGACAGTGTCCCCTAATTTCGGACAGTTGGCAACCCTACACCAAGCATTTATTAGACAAGATACATAGAGATTAGGGAAGAGATTAATTTCATTTACAAGACAGTGAAACTGACTGGGAGCTATATCGTGTAATCTCTTAAATATACCTTCAAGCCTGTCTTCACTAAAATCAAGTACAAAGCTAAAACAATCCGGAATAAAGGCTCAAAATCAGGGGCATTTTTAAAAAAACTGCCAGGGTTCTGTTAGAACATTGACAGAATAAATTGATTTCTATTTATATTTGTTTTTGGAAAATAAGATCTTTGTAATTGGAATGTCTGGAACTGTTTAACCCACACTATTTTACCACAAACCCACAAATGCTATGTGGGACATGACAAAATTTAAAGCCAAAGTCAGGAATACTTGAGGGGTATGGTTTAGCCTTAATTTTCTACTTAGTAGTAAATGTACTAAAATTCCAAAAAAGAACAACAAAAAAACAAGGTTGCTGATATTATATTATGTAGTGAAAGCAGCATACAACAGTCATGTCACGAAAACAAAATATGGCTCTGAGATTAAACAAAATCCCTAGAAGCAGCCATGCAAGAGTCAAGCCTCCAGGCTGAAATGTATATTATCAGAGAGTTAAGTGATTGAGAAGAAAGGGTAAAAAAGGGGCACAAGTTGACAATATTAGAAATAGTGCATTTATGAGAGAAGCAACAGCAAGAACAGTGCATCGCTAAATCAGAGGCAATTGCAGTCAAGTTCTCAGGAGTTGTGACCATGAACTGTTTTGCAGATGTGCAGCTAGTACATAAAGCATCCTCCGTCCAGCCATGATGAAACTCTTACTCATATGTAAAACAGATAGCATCAGAATTGCTCAGTCTAGGGACCTAAACCTTACCTGCAGCATAAACAGGACATATAGAAGAGACAGGTATGTATCTCAGATTCTACCCCTCCTCTGGAACATCAATGTCATGCAGAGTTCTTCCCTAACCCAGTTCAAGCATAACAGGAACCAGTGGAGAGGGATGCATGGTGCAGAGGTAGCACTGTCACCTCACAGCAATAGGTTCTCCAGTTCGATTCTCAGCTGGGATGCCTTCTGTGCAGAGTCTGCATGTCCTCCCAGCTTTCGTGTGTGTTTCATCCCACGTTGTAAAGCCATGCATCTGGAGCATTTCTCCCCGGGGCCCCGCTGAAAACTGGCTTTGTTCCAAGTCAGACTTTCCCGGTAAACAAATGTTAAATAAATAAATAAATCAGAAATTTACCCCTGATCTGGCAACTATGTCTCTAGTAGGCTGTGGCAGCCTATAAAAGCTTGACCACCCTTGCTCATACCTAGAAATACCCCATAAAACTACATCATGGTATCAAAACCTCCCAGATACAATTGGGAACTATGGATAGGCTTAAAAAGGCCCCCTGGGGGCCATTAGCCTAGTAATCACCTATGAACCTAAGAAGGAACAAGTCCTGAATAAGGGCTCCTAGAAGGTTTTGTTGATTGCGCGTGTGTGTGTGTGTGTGTGTGTGTGTGTGTGTGTGTGTGTGTGTGTGTGTGTACACATTTGTCTGTGTTTTACTGAGAAGTTAAAGGCATTTTTGCAGCTGTGCATCTGGGATGATGATCTGACATATCTACGCAAGTTACATGTATTGGTAAGAGATTAACAATAGGTAAACTAGACCTTTTGAGAAATGGTAGCTATATCAAACAATTTAGGGTCACACAGTAACAAAAAAAACCTACCTGTTCTATTTGCAGTATCTGTGGATTAGATGTGTAAAGTACAGTTGTGTGAAATGTTACCATAACAGTAGATGTCATTTCCGTCACTGTTCATACTGTAAGCTCATAGGTGTTTACTAGGCTAGTGACCACAAGGGCCTTTTTAAGCCTAGCCATTCATCCCAAATCTCTGACAAGTTCTGCTACCCTTGATAAGTGTAAGCATGGGCCTGGGAGATGAACCATTTACACGTTACCTGTGTCCATCAGAGACATAGGTGCCAAACCAGGGATGAATTTCTGGTTTCCCATCCAATTGTTCAAGTTGCACTTGAATTGGGTTAGGGAGGAACTCTGCTTAACATGGATGGGGAACCTGTTTCACAAATGGGATAGTCTCTGGGATACATACTTATCTCTCCAGCAGGTCCTATTTATATGACGGGCAAGGTTTAAGTCTTTAGAATGGGTAATTATGGTGCTGTTTGTTTTGTGGATATGCAGGAGGTCCATCAGAGTGGGGTCTGACAATGCCCCATATGCCAGGCATAGATCTCCCCTCAAAAGCCTGTAGAAGACAGAATACAAGGATAGGGCCTTGAGACGGTCTGCATAGGACATATTACTTAAGCCCTGTTATTCTTTTAGTGAGGAGCCTCTGTGGATGTTCCACTTGCTGGAAATGCCTGGTTAGGTACATACCAAAGGAGGCATTGTACTCAATGGTAGGTCTGATGAATGCCAAATGCAGTGGAACAATAATTTCCTTGGACGTAGATACCGTACTTTTGTTTATAAGTTGTGCAATATAGAATGATTTCCTCACCACTGTAGACATGTGATGATCAAAGGCTAGATTACTATCTGTGTGTGTCCATAAGTCCCTGACTACTGCGTCAGCTCTAAGGAGTGTGTTTTCAATATGATAGTCAACAGTTGAAGTATTCCTTACATCTTGGGATTCCCTGCCTTGGGTAGCCAGACAACCAGCCAGTATGCAAATACCTACTGTTGCTTTAAGGTATGTTGTATGTCACAAGTATGCTCCTCATGCAGCATGGGGCATAAAGCTGACATCTGGACATACCATCCTCAGACCTGATTGCCCCAGTAGGAACACCAGTCCAAGGAAAGCCAGGAGGTAACCAGTACTTCCAAGAAGGGAATGGACCAGGGGGAGGAGGGACGAAGTGAATACTACAACACTGAAGGAAAGGACATCTACTGTTACGGTAATATTCTGCACAACTGTACTACGTCCTTCCATTCACTGGTTGCAGTGTTCCTTACATCTTGGGAGGCTGCCAAAGATCAAGAAGAAACTTGGGAGGAGGAAGGACCAGCAGAACTTTCTAGGAAGCCATGAAGGATGGCCCTAGCAAAAACAGCTCTAGTTTTGGAGATTCCATCTAACTTGTAGTGCCTGGTAAAAGTATGTGCAGAAGTGCATATAGCTACTTCAAGAACAGAGTTAGTATCCAACCCCTTGAAAAAAGCACCAGAAGAAGCGACAGCTCTAGTAGAATGAACCTTTACAGAAGAAAGAGGACTCTTACCATGAAAAGTATAACAAAAAGAAATAGCCTTTGAGATCCAAGACATAGCTTGCTTGGATACAGCCAATCATAGGAACCTAGGATCAAAAGAAAAAAAACTGTTCAGATTTTCTAATAGATTTAGTCGTATCCAAATAAAATCTAAGTTATCTATGCACATTCATCTGGCAGAAGTAAGGGCCAACCAAAGAACAATCTTCCAAGAGCAATGTTGCAAGGAAGATGAAACAGCAGGCTAAAAAAGAGCCTTAGTCAGCTTCTCCAAAACAAAGTTAAGATCCCAGGGAGGAAGAACAGGCTTCCTGGGAGGTCTAATATGAAGGACGCCTTAAAGAAATCTACATACTACAGGAGGAGATAAAGGAAAGCAAGGCAAGATAACTGATAAGTGGTCCTTAACAGAAGAAAAGGCCAAACCAGCGATGAGCAATTCACACAAACAAGAGAGAACCAAAGGAACATTCACTGTAAGTTGGTCCAGGTTATGAGAGAGTGAGACAGAAAACCTCTTCCATTTGAGTAGGTAGGATTTCATATTTTCCTGCAGGACCCTAAGCACACGCGCAGAAAAAAGGTGTCTATGTGGAATCAAAATCCTATCACCCACAGTGTCAGTTGAAGAGTGGACATGTGGGTATGAATGAGAGATCCCTTGTCTTGTGTGAGTAGGTCTACCCTATGAGGTAACTTGTGATGACTGCCCCTGGCTAAATGTAGAAGAAGAGGGAACCAGTGCTGTCATGGCCGATAGGGAGTCACCAACAAGAGGGCGCCCACCTTCCACACCAGAGGATCTGGGACTCTGGTACAAAATAGAGGAAGCCGTCTGTTCAGAGGGAAGGTAAATAGATCTACCTGAGACCCCCACTTGTGAACAATGTCCAGAAACACATCCCTGTGAAGCATCCATTTGTGGGACTGAGTTAAGGACCTGCTCAGAGTGTCTGCAACAATATTTTGATCTGAAGAAATGTAAACTGCCTGAAGAGTCACTTGATATTGGACAGCAAGATCCCACACCAGGACAGCCACCCAGGAAAAAGGTAAGGTCTTGTTACCCATTGTTTGTTTATATACCACATCACAGTGGTATTGGCTGTAAATACCTTGAGAGGCCCTGGGGAGAAAAGAGGATGAAAATCCGAAACAGCAAGCAGAAGAGCTCTCATCTCTTTAACATCAATGTGTTCCTTCTGCTAAAGACACAACTACACCCCCAGTACCTTTAGGGAGCCAAAAGCTGCTCCTCATCTCACATCTGAAGCATCTGTGAACAGTTCCTGAGAGGGAAGAGGAGGATGAAAAGGGAGCCCTGGATTCAGAGACAACTGCTGAATCCACCAGTGAAGTTCCTTCTTGAGACAAGACAGAAAAGGAACTACAAAGTCTAGAGCATCACAGTGGTATTGGCTGTAAATACCTTGAGAGGCCCTGGGGAGAAAAGAGGATGAAAATCCCAATCAGCAAGCAGAAGAGCTCTCATCTCTTTAACATCAATGTGTTCCTTCTGCTAAAGACACAACTACACCCCCAGTACCTTTAGGGAGCCAAAAGCTGCTCCCCATCTCACATCTGAAGCATCTGTGAACAGTTCCTGAGAGGGAAGAGGAGGATGAAAAGGGATGCATGTTGAAGTTAAACTGACTTCAGAAACCACTGAAACTTTCTCATGTGGAGTTTATCTGGAGGCAGCATAGGAATGGTGGATGCCATGAAACCCAGAGCTCTCAGAAACTCCCAGGCTATAACTGAGGCCAGAGGAAGAAGAGTTTGAAAGAAGGAAATGAAAGTTAAGGTATTAGATGAGGCAGGAATGACAGCATAGGCACCATCTGAATCCTGCAACCTAGAAAACATGATCCTGAGAAGGAGTCAGAGAAGATTTTCTGAAGTTTATTGTGAACCCCAGGCTCTGAAGAAGGGAAATGGGAAAATGAACATTTTGCAACAGGATCTCGGGAGAGTATGCCTGAATCAGCAAGTTGACCAAGTATGGAAATAATTGGAAACCCTGAAGCCTGCAAAAAGCAATCACAGGAGCAAGGTATTTGGTGAATCCTCTTGGGGTAGTGGAATGGCCAAAGGGCAAAGCAGAGAACTGAAAATACCAGGAAGCTACAGAGAAATGCAAAATCTTCCTGAAAAGGGGATGGATTGGTATATAGAGATAAACATCCTTGAGATCCAGAGACATCATAAAGGCCTGAGGAAGTAAGAGGAAACAGACTCTAAAGGGACAGCCTTCAAAAAGTGGGCACCTTCAGAAAAGTGTTTAGATGAGAGAAGTCTAGAATTGGTTTCCAAATACCATCTTTTTTTTTGGACACCATTAACATTGTGGAGTAAACCCCCTCTATGTTTGGGATACAGGCATCTTTTGAATAGTACCTTGAGTTAAAAGGTCTTGTAGTACCTCTGGGGAAAAAGGGAGTTGTTACCGAGGAGGCTGTGGAATGTCCATAAAAGGGGGACAGGTTTGCCACACCATGAAGTACCCCTGGCGATTAATGGACAGAACCCAAGAATCTTGAGTGATCTGAAGTCAAGCAGGAAGAGAGAGAAAAGACGAAGAGAAAGAGGAATGTGGCTGGGGAGAGATGGATAGTCCGACAGCACCTGGTTTATCTGGAAAGGAAGACTTCTGAATCCCTAAAGTCTGAGTAGCCTTAGCAGGAGGAGCCCGCTTGCCACACTTTTTGCCCTTAGTAGGAGGTTGAGATTGTTTGCAAACAAAGGCTGACTTATTGGGGTAGTTTCTCTGGAATTTAGGCACAGGAGAGACAAACACATGTTGGAGTTCCTGTAAGGCCTTCTCCTTATCCTGAAGGGACTTAAACCAGCAGTTGCTTCCCCAAACAAGTGCTTATTAAAAAGAGGGGCATCCATCAATTTAGCCTTGATATCAAGTAAAGGTTGAAGCCGAAGCCAAGAAGAAGGGGTCCTCATCACTGAACCAAAAGCAGCAGCCCTAGAAGAAGCATCTGCTCTGTCATAACTACACTTGATGGAATGATGAACCACTTGAGAGGAAGTCCCTAACAAGGAAAGAGCAGAAGTTTTACCCTCAGAGTCTGGGAGATCATAAATAAGCTGACAAGCCTGAGAAAGGAGTACCAACACATACCTGGACATACGAGTCTGATAGTCAATAGCCCTAAAAGCCAAGGTAGCTGAGGCGTAAACCTTCTTACCTAGCCTTTCCATGGTTTATCTGTCTTTATCAGATGGCATTAACTTGGGTGAAGGACGTAAATGAAAGGGCATGTCAGAGGCTACAGACACCACTGAGGGGTCAGCAGCAGGGCATTTGTACAAAAAGTTGCAATCTTCAGGCACCCTATAAAACCAGGCATCTTGGAAGCAGGGGACAGAGAATCAGGAGCTTTAGAGGCATTGGAAAATGCATCCAACAAAGCAGACAAAACACGAGGAATAGCAGAAGGTTGAGATTCCATCTGCTGCAATTCATAATACTTGTTATGAATTTCAGAGACCTCAGCATAATCCCATTTAAAAAAAATTCGTCATCCTGAAGATTGTGTCACCAAAGGAAGTTTTTTTAAAAGGAGTATGAGGACTGTTAAATTCCTCTTTCTCTAACCCATAGTACTCAAGAGAAGAAATTTGGGAAGAGTAAGCAAGGGATTCCTCATCAGAATCCAAATCCTCCTCAGAGGAATCCTGCTCCCTGGGCCTTTTAAGGGGAGTAGAGAAGCAAGAGGGAGCTGGAACAGAAACACCCTGAGGAGGTTTTAATGCCATCAATGCATTAAACAAACCCTGAGTAAAGGCCTGTCACTCACTCTGTGAGCTCTTAGGAGCAGCATAAACATGTTTAGTTTATTGATTCTTTAAAGGAATATCCACCCTATAAAACTTAAAAGGCTCTGACCCAGGACAACATTCAGTAACAGTAGTAGGAACTTCTTCCCTAACTAAAATCTGCAGAACACCCCTAGTCCCCTCAGAAATAATCAACTGTGGTTCCCCCTGAACATCCAAAATGGACGCCTGCAAAGCCTCATTGGATGTGCTGAAAGCCAGATGCCTGCTGGCTTCCAACCCAGTCGCTGCAGAGGAATCTGTCAACAAAGCCAGGAAAAACCTCCAGGTTCTCACTGACTTTAGGAGAATCATCCAGAGGATGGACAGTGGAAGATTTTGGTCTTAGTTTCTTAACTTCTTACCTAAAGGCAGATCCTTAAAGCGGGAAGTTCCTTCCATGGTATCCTTAGCGAAAAGCTTAAGTTCCTGATTCTCAAGATACAAAGCAAAGGAAGGTGGCCTACTACACAGGATCTTCTGTATGAAAACCTGACAAACAGAACAGGTTGTATGGTCGTGAGAGGCACCTAGGCGAAACAAACACTTACCTCGGCAGTCCTTATAGGGAATCTATCTCCTGTACTGGCATTTACCCCTCCTGGATGACATGAACCCTCAGAAGCAACAAAAAGCCAAGAAAAAACAAAGCACCAATGAGGCACTTATCTGCAATGGCTCGGTGCCAGCAAATAGGATGTAGGTGTTCAAACCCACTAACAACAGATGCATTTGAAATAGCAGCAAAGATGTAGGCATTCAGACCGACAATCAAGAGATGTGTTTGGACTGGTGGCAAAGAATTTCTGAGGATGGTACATCCGGATGTCACCTTTATGCCTTGCACTATGGAAGAAGCATATATGTGATGTATGGAGTACCTTAAAACAACAGTAGGCTTTTGTTTACTGGCTGGAGATCAGGCTACCCAAGGCAGGGAATCCCAAGATGTAAGGAATACTGCAACCAGTGAATGGAAGGACATCACATTTGATTTAAAGTTCTGTATAGGTGTTAGATGCCACTGTGTTCCAATTACAACAGCAGCTTCTCATCTCATAAGTACCTTAACTTATCAGTGTTTATCCTTTTCCATTTGGCCTCATCCCTCCAGAGAAACTGTATGCAAAAGTTAACAGCATTTTCAATGTACATTTCTAGAGCTGCTTGGGCATCTCCTAAAACAGACTGGCAGTGTGTGGCCTGCCAAGAGAGGCTGGCCTCATTATTTGAGAATTGCTGGCTTACAGGAGTGAAAATCATAAAGGATTACAGCCATTTAATTCCCAGTATTCTAGAACATACCACAGTTAATATGGTAAATGGCTTTCTAATTATGGTTGGTTATATTGGTGAGGTCATAACTGTTAAACATTAAATATTGTTGTCATTATTTAATAAGAAACTAGATGAGGATATGGCTTGTTGACAGTTTCAGCAGCTATTGGTTACCTTAGTGATACACAATTAATTGGTTTTGATCTCTTGCCGGATATCTAAATTCACACGTACTTATTTCTTAAGTCACAACTTTAACTGTACTTAAGGGTGAGCAAACAATACCTTGAACACTTTTACATGGCATAACAGACAAGCACTTTTTGTAGAAACCATGTTCTCCACCAGATGGAAATTAACAGGAAAAAGTGCCATTATCTATGCACCATAACACAGTAAGCAAATCAAATAGCTCTGATAACAAAAACACTAAAGCTTATTACATTTATTTTGGATGGCATATAAAAATACAGGGTCAACAACATATGTTTCTCACACTCACAGAACTGGATGAAATAACAAACTGGTCCTACTGCTTCCTATTGCTTAAAAATAAATGTAAACTTTACTTTACAGACATCCCAAATATAGTCTTCTGATAAATTTCCTTCCAACTGATATGTACAGTTCTTAGAAACTGGCCTCAGATCAGAGTCCAATAAGCATCAAGAATTTCTTGGTTATTTCAAAGGTATGCAATAAATCATGACAAAGTATGCATCTGAACCAGCACAAACCCTGCAGAACCTCACAATATGAATATAGAGCTATATTAACGATTGTTGATAGCACCCTGTAAGAATGGCTCCAGAGCAGGTATTAGTTACAGATGCAAACAACAATTACTGATAAAAATATAAATGCAGCATGAAACATTATGAATACAACAAGCAGCATAACTTGAGAATGAGAAAGTCTTTCCATCACAAAACATAACATGACATCATCGTAACTGTTAATGTTCACTGTCATCATTGCAGAAAACAAGTCTCCTACAGGACTCTAGTTAGTTAAGAGCTTTACAATAGGTAAGTCTGTACACAAAAGATAATGTTTAGTTAACATATGGTTTGGTATTTCTGAGGCACCATCAGATGGAAAGTAAATAACTGCATTATATGTCATAAACGAAGTGGAGATAACATGGCAGGAAATAAAAACATTTATGATATAATATATTTTTACTTCGGTTGATTTTTAATATTTGTTATATATTTCTTATATTATTGTGAGTGTGTTATGTTATGTATAGAAACATTTTATTGTAAATCAGATTAATTGATTGATATTTTGGTCCATTATTAGTTAATTTGATAATTGTTAACTAGGAGTATATAAGGAAGTGAAGTAGTTGGATTTTATGGTCTGAAGAAGCATCTTGTTGGATGTGAAGGCGCTAACCTTAAACTAAAAGTTTCTTATTCCTGCCATGTATCTTCACTTTGTTTCGTTTATTTTATTGGACTGTCTATCTGCTGACGTAAGTTGGAGTTTATCCACAGTGGCTGCACTGGTCATTTTTATTATTGTATGTCATTAGCCTAAAACCCACAACAGTCTGTATATTGTTTCAGGTATCTTGGATTAATCTAAGTTTATAAAATATTTAATTCACAAATCATCCACACTGAACCAAAACAATTTAATAAGATCCTTTCTGACCGTCTCAATTTTTTTTTTCACAGTAAAATTGCTTAAAACAAAAGTCTGACAAATCTCACGAGTAGTCCTTCCTTTCACACTGAAAAAACAAACTAAATATAACCAGAATCCAGTTTTCCTTGTAAATATAGCTCTATCACTCCAGTTCCAGATATACAATCTCCACAAACAACCATACGGCACTGAACTAGAACTATGCACAACTGCATTCTCATTTCCAGGAATGATTAAGTGCAGGAAATGTCCTGAAAGTCCCATTGTTGTTTCACGGGTTATCTGCAAACTAGAATCCGTTTACTCTCTCCAGTTTCAGACTGCCACTTCATTCTATCTTTTACCTCTGAATCACCACTCTGAATTTTTACTGATGGTTTATCCACCTTATGTCATTTATCAATGCATTCTCAGCTCCTTATTCTAATGTTTTCACTAAACCATCAACTTCTGGTATTAGAAATGGAAAGATAACCTGTCAGCTTATGTGTATGTATGTTTTTAGGACTCCTAGCAGACTCATCAGTAGCTTCGATGCTGTTCCTGAAGTAATTCAAACTCTGCTTTGCTTTACAATTACATTCAACTGCAATTTATAACAAGACTCAGGCCCTACTTCGACTTTTATCCAACCTGTCAAAAAAGCAGATTAGAAAAGCAACATTATTAAAAGATACATTGCTCCTGATTAGATTTACCACAGACTACATTTTACAATGGTCCAAAAAAAGGCAGTAAAATATTATGTGAGCACAAAGCCTGTATCATCTACGTTCTGTAGATAAAAATTTTTAGTTGTGACTGCACTAAGTTTTTAATGAAATATTAAAGTACTATCTATAACAGGGTATGGACACATTAGAATACAGAACCTGCAGTTCATGAAATACAAAAACAAATGAAAATGTTTGTTTCTTAATTAAGAAATTTTGATAGTAGACAATTCTCAATATATGGTACATTCATTGGCATTTATATTGTATACGAGTTATAGTTGCACATGGGTTATTCATCTGGTATTAATGCTGCACATATTTTACATTTTTTGAGTACAATTCATAAATGAAGATGTCAGTACCTTCATGGTCAACACCGCTGGCTAAAGGGGAATTCCACTCCCAGCTATAATGCCAGAGATTAGTGTTCAACAAACAAGCCAGGCCGGGAAGGAGGTAACCACAAAGTTGACTTTCTTGGGTGGCGTAAGCCAGGGAACCTTGTTGGCTAAGCTATCGGCCGCCTAGTACTTACCTATGACAGATGAAACCTAGGACAAGCACCCTTAGCTGGCTAGGTAAACAATGTGTGTTAGCCTGGCAGCATTTTGGGGTCAGAGTTCAGAAATACAGTGCAGAGCACATCAAATGCTTCCATTACATGCACAAAGGGGCAAGAACCAAACACAAGTGCTCCTGGTATTGACCACACTGGTATTGGGTAGATACTAAACAGTAACATTATTGTAATAAGTCATGTCCTGGTGGGAATTGTCCTAGCAGCCTCCAACCTCCCCATCTCTGTTAAGGGACCATTGTCCTCTGTCAGTAAACAGGAGGGGGTACTGATAAGGAGGGTAAAAGTGGTGGAGGGCACTTGAGGCTGCAGAGTTAGCACATTGAGGCATAGCTCTCAACTGCCCAGATTTTTGCCACATGTTTTTGATCTGTTCCTCATAAAAGTTATGGGGTTTCTGGCAAATTATCCCTAAATAATGGCAAACATTTGGATTTCAGACTTTATACCCTTCAGAAAACATATGCTAATAAAAAACATGCTATTTTAGCAAATATTTCAGTTTATTACAGAATATTTAAAATGTGTCCCTATTTTTAGGTCTCTTGCATTTAGAGGTCGAGAGGTATGTACTAAGGAGACTAAAAAAACAAAAAAAATGCAAAATAAACATGTAAACATCACATGAATAAATAAACATCCCTATAACTGTTCTTCCATGACAACACATCACTTGCATGTTTTGAAGGTATTGTCAGTGAAACTAGTTATAACGTTAGCAGTTACTTAGAGTTTTACACGTGACTGCAGGGAGGTAGGTGTACAGTGAAATGGATAGCATTATGGGTAATGAGATCTATGAGAAGTAGGGCTTTTTCTCAGTGGTACCACTGTCTAGTGTACTCCTGTTACACCACAGTCACTGGGCACGATTTTCTTATTGATAATAGGTGCATCAAATCCAAGGGCAATCGGTGTTGCACGTAAAATGAAGTTGCTACCCTACCTTCAAGGTTCTGCAACTTGAGAAAACAATTTATTTGGAGCTGTGAGCATGCAGGAGGTACAAGCCCCTGAGAAATAATTTTTGTTATTTTTGTGCATCATAAATGTTTTATTGTCTTTGTTGTGGCACTCAACAATACTGCTGTTAGAATAACCAGACTGATGTTTTCACCATGGCAAGACAATGCCTGCAAGGCAATGGTGAGAAAAACTGCTCCATCTCATCACGGGGCACTAGCTATCTGGTACTCTTTCTTAACAATGACTTTCCACAGGCCAGACTTTGTTTATTTAAACTATTTGGTATGAGCATAGATCCTCACCTGTCCTTTGATGAGTATTTGACTCGTCTTCCTGGAAACCTAGACAGCCAGCTACTCTGCAGCCGGACATCCTATGCACTCAAGGATTAGGGGAAACAAGTAGAAGGCATGTTTGTACAGCTTAACTATTTTTTTTTTGTTCAGTTCTGAAAAATGTATTTCCTGCTGCAAACTGCTGTTAGCAGCATTCCTAGACATGCTTACTGTCTCCTTATCATGCATATGAATGCATTACACTACATGACTCCAGTCGCTTCAAGGCTTTGGCCAATTTCTTATTTACTCTGCATCACACTATACATCTCCAAGTGGTGGTGCTGTGGTAGCGTTGTCACCTCACAGTAAGACGCTGTCCGGTTCGATTCTCAGCTAGAGCGTCTTCTGCGTGGAGACATGCGTGAATGGGCATACCTTCGTTGAAGGTTGTGCGTCAGGCCTGATAAGCTGGTATGTAAAAATCAACTGCCAATCATTAGCGGACCGGAGTTCTGCTGTGGTGACCCCTAACCGGGAAAAGCCGAAAGACACAAACTGCATTACACTACACCAGCGATCTTCAACCTTTTTTGGTTTCATGTAACACCATTTTCCACTGACCAGCAGCTATCACTCGTGCAAAATAAAACACAATCATGCGCATATTTATTTATTTATTTATTTAACATATTTGTTTACCAGGGAGGTCTAACTGGACTAGAAGTACATTTTCAGCCGAGAGTCTGGAAGAAAAGATCCAAAGTACAATAAAAAGACAACTGGCAGTAATTACCAAAAAAAGTGTACTTTCTTAACAGCATAACACTGACTTACTATGGTCTAGAAGTACGTAAACCTAATGGCAACCATATTGACTTTTTAAGTTTATAAGAGCAATATTTAAAATCTGTCCCTATTATTTGTGGCTCTGTCCAGATTTATTGTGTGAGAGGCTGAGTGGATACCTCTCAACCTCTTAGAGTAGACCAAGAAATCAGGACAAAGCCATAAATAATGTGTGGACAATGGCCCAGAAATAGGTACAAATTTTAAATATTGCTGTTACAAAGTTAATGGAATAATAGGTTGCTTGTTAGCATGAATTTTCTGAAGGGTTTGCAGTCTGAATCTCAAATGTATGTCATTATTTTCTGACTTCAGTCTTTAATGACTTGCCAATGATTTGCCAGAAAACCACAATTATATGAAAAACAGATCCAAATAACAGTGAAAAAACTGGGCTTTCTGTGAAAATCTGTACAGTTGAGAGGTTTGGTTGAGTTGTACGGTTGAGAGGTAAGTGAATCTAATGGCAACCTTACTGACTTTTTAAATATTGCTCTTACAGACTTAGAATCTGTCCCTATTATTTGGCTCTGCTAGATTTACTGTGCAAGAGGTTGCATGGTATGCTCGAGAGGTAAGCAAACCTCATTGCTGCTGCTACTGCCAGGGATCACTCTCACTCTTCACTCACTCACTCACAGAAAACCAGAAAAAAACATGTGGTTATTGTCTCATACCTTCCATGCAGGTTGTATCTTCCCTTGCAGCAAAAATCAGACTTCTGGAATTCTTGACTCAGTTCCTCATAAATTAGTGACAAACAATTTGCATAATTATATAATATTACATAATTAACAAGTAATGCATGTCAGGGAGCAAACTATAGTTGAATATTATTCATTTTATGAATAAGGACAAGTCCAGTTGCATTATCTATAGGGGGGGGCTGCTCCCCTCCATGCACCCACACTACTGATATATTGTCATTCCTGGGTTGCTCAGCCTTTTGGAATGAGAAACCCTTACTCTTCATTAAAGAAGAAGCATTGCACCTCCCCAGAGTTTGCACAATACAAATTAGCAGTGATGTGTGCACATATGTCTCAGCCTTCAGATACTGACAATAGAAACAAAGGCCTTTGAAAAGTACATACCATCCAGATAAAAACCCTGGCCATCTAACTACCATAAACTCTAAAGTCCAAACATGCATCTCTTCCCATTCCATTAGGAATGTGGGACACTGCTCAGGAACACAAACTGAGACTGACAAAATGACTGAAATAGATAACCATATTATCAAAGAGACTGTAAACTCTCTAGACTTTAGTGAACTCTATTGCAAAATTCTACCACACCAATTCATTTATTTTTGCTTCAGAAAAATGACATGTTAGATGTGTGTCCTCTTTCGGTTACTGTTGCTACTAGTATGTTGGTCATGTAGTATAGTTTTCTGTCTACTAGACAGATTCAAAAAATCACTTGTGATGAGAAGAAGTCAGAATATTGTGTGACGGGGTAAATGACACCTAAAAAAATAGGGACATACCTCCAAAAATAGGGACATCCTGTGCAGGGGTAAATCAGACCTGAAAACAGAAATGTTCCTCCAAGTTAGGGACACTTGAGCAGTCTACATGGGGTGTGTAGTGTCCACAGAGATGGCCCAGTAAGTTTACTAGTACCTTTCTTATTTCACTATTAAATGCCTTTTGCTTGCACAGTGTGATGCAGTAGGTGCCAGTCTTTGAATCGGAGGTAGTAGGTTTCCTGTGGTAGTGGTTACTGGTTTTGTTGCAGAGTTAGTTAAATAAGAGTTAATAAGCAATAATTCTCAACAAGCAAACAATCTGCAGCACTAGAAAGCATCTTCATTGGCCTGACTGTTTTCAGTTTGACAGGTGTAAGATTTCATGTGTCAAGTTACTAGTCCAAGAAATCAGCCCTTCATAACATAAAAGAAGGTACAATAGTAAAATGCAGTGCTAAATCTGCTTGCATATGTATGAGGAAAGCAGTCTGTTACTCTCTGGTCTTATCAGTAGAGATATCTAAGAACTTCATTGCAAGAACAGCATCACTGACATACAATTTGTTTTAAAGACTGAAACTTACTCAGTTTCACATTCACATTTCAGCATTCTAAATTCAACCATTTGTGTTGGTCAGATCAGTTCTGACCCTCCGTCATGCAATAAAGGTTGTTATTCAGGTGGCCCCTTTGTAATGACTTATAAGGTCATGGCTTGGCTTGTTCTACTTTACATTTCCCTTTCTTTTTAAGATTATAATTATTGATATGGAATGCATAGTTTGATGACTACTCTCATCACATTTCTTATTATGTTTTCTAATGTAAAATGTGTTTTTTGTCTACATAAGCACGTCTGAAAGTGGTCACTTGAAATTAGCACACCTTCCCTATCACCAACACAAATCAAATGATATGTATAAACTACTGCAATTTGTAAAAAACTGTATTTGTTGTTTAACTGCAGTTAAACAAAAATAAAACTAATAAAACCACTGCTGTTAAAAGATGGAAAAATATACAATAACAATTATCAGACTTCTGCTGAAAGTAGAGCTTTCGTTTTTATTTCTACAGATTTGTTTGTTTTAAACTTATTTGTTTTGGGCAGTTTTTATAAACAGCAGTGATGTGTGTTTGATTCTAATTTTATTTCTTCCTCACACCTTGATATTTGCTGTTTACCACTGTGCAATTCTTCTTAAATGAAGTTTTACTATAAACAAATCCCTGAGAATCAAGGTCTTTACACAACGAATGAATGAATGACTATGTAAGCAAGCAAACAAATGAACAAATAAACACATTTGCAAATAAATTAGAAAGAAGTTCCCTAAATACAGAAAGCATAAAATAGCTTCTAGTATATTTAGTTTCTCACAGTTCATTGATTATTCTCATTAGGAAAGGCACAAAGAATATTTATGGATTATCTGTAGTCTAGGAATCATTAACTCATTTGGTTTTGCACAAATGAAGCAGGAAGTACACTGTCTATAAGTAATAAGAAGAATCAGTCTATAATTCCTGTTTATATTACACTACGTTACCTTTAATTTCTCTAAACTGGCAAACATGTCTCTAAATATTAAGTCATTGTCATACAAATTCTATCTATTCTTAACCAATATTTTCATATTATGCCTAATCTGGTATAATTGTTCAAACTGTTATTTTTTTTTACTCTTTTACTGTATCATTTTTGAAGATTGTAAAATTATTGTTCTTAAAATGTTTTGTAATACTTTAAAGTTTTTTCTCCCCATGGCTCCATTGAAAATGGGCTCCTACCCAGTTAGACTTTCCCAGTAATCAAATGTCAGTAAATAAATATAGCAGAGGTGTCCAGTAAGACTGGGAGGGAATCGTATTCTGCCAAGATACTTGTTATTACTTATCTGTAAGTCTCTGAGGGAAAAGGAACACAGTGCAAATATAATGGGTTAATTACAATTTTTGGAACTAATTTATTATTCTTTGCTAAATGCCACTTCATTTACTTTCAGTACTGTTTTCAGACTCTTCCCAGAAACTCTGTTTGACCAGTGAACTAGTTCTGCTCACAAACCTTGCTGAAAAAAACCCCTCAAAGAATGAGGGTGTAAAATGGCCTTAAGAAATATTGATGTTTCGTAAAGAATGAGGCCACTTTGAAAATACCTTGGTCAAACAGCAAGCAGGTCTAATCAGACTGATTGATTGTTATCAGCTTTATTACCACTTTTCTTTAAAATGTACTACTTCCACATTTGGCTAGGGCTATTCATTCTGCCTCTTTGTTTTAATTTTTCATTTTGTAAGTTTCAGGTAAAGGTTTAGGTAACTGTTGTGTACCTGTTTTTTATTCCTTATGACAATGTATTTATGAAAGAAATTATTAAACTTTTAAAAAGCAAATAATGCTTCATGCATCTATGCATCTGTGTTCAAAACTAAAATGATTGCCTTACTAGCAACTTCGAGTGATGCATTTCTGCTTACAGCTTCCCCAAGATAGTTCCTGGCTACGCACACATACATTCCCTCATCTGGTTTACTCCTCCGACCATGGACAATACGCAAAAAGAAGAGGGAGCCAGTAGGGAGCAGCATTCGATGTGAGCGAGGGTCATCCTTGTCTGTCTCAACCCTTTCTCCATCCTTGTACCATTCAATAATGGGATTAGGGCGGCCTTCAGCCTTGCAGTTCAGAGTGGCCGGTTCTCCTTTGGAGACAATGAGATCTGAAGGGTGTTCCACAATCCTAGGCGGGAAGTCCTCCAGGCGAGGTCGAGAGCCTAGTAGTTAAAAACAAGGAGATTCGTATTAGAGTATGTATAACGACTTATTAGCATGATCACAGCTTCTCTGCACTGTTTCTCCAAGAAGGTCATAGACAAGTTTCTATCAATTTATTTTAGTGGAAAGATTTTCATACTGAAAAATTGGTATGCTATAATGAGCCACACAATGTGATTCCTTTTAAATGCAGATAGTGTACTGACCATCAAACACATCCTGTTCTATACTTCCCAAATACAGTATGATTACAAGAAAAGCAGCATTTTGTCCAGCTTAATTTCTAGGGAGACTTTTTAAACATGGGACCAAACCCCTGCAACATGTGAAAGCAAAGAAATCCAGGATCAGGATAATTTATTCTTAAAGCCATAAGATGCAAAAATACATTACTGATTGACAACATTTACTAAGGGTCAACTGATTAAGATAGAAATGTTGGTCTTCATGATCTATACTTCAGTTGTGCAAAACACAAACCCAGGGGTGCTTTGTATCACATTAATTTTGCATAGTGTTTATGAACGAAGAGGACTTTTCATGAGTGGGATTCATGGACATGGTTCTCCTTGCAGAGATCCAGAACACTGGGAAAGGAGTGTGAAAAGTCTGAGTGAATCTTCAAAACAAACAAAATGATAAGCTGTGTCATACCATGGCCCATGGCGATGTGCATAAAGTATACAAATATGCCTAATGAATGAATAATCTTGCAGAACAGAATTCATAGCCAGGGATCATTAGTACCATCCCTGTCTGTACACCAGTGCAGGGATGCTCACTTGGTTGGTTATTCTCCAGGTAGCCAGCCTCAGTCCACTCATGTGGCGACCAGAAGAGGACCAATGGGACACCACATAGTATTAATTACTGCATAAAGTGTCCATAAGCAGTATGCCACCTGAAAAGACAATAATCACAAATAGATGTTGACATCATGGCTGTAAAGGGGGAGCAGGCCCATGCATGTAGTCTGTGGTATATACTGCCATGATGCTGCATCTGATGTCTCTCCAGTTTGTAGCAGTGCTGATCCTTCATGTTTGAGAGTTGATTGCTCAGTGCCACACAGCCCATTTGGGATGTGCAACATGGTGATGCAATAATCTTAAATTTCAATATCTACACTTACTTGTGATGCTAATGCTGTCTGGAACACAAACATATGTAGTGATGTACAGAGCTGTGCTAAATTTATGAATGGCATACCAATATCTTGCATATCACACAGACAACTTACAGCTAGCTGCTCCGCTGTTGTATACAATTGGGTAATATTTGTGCCAAATACACAATACTCACACACAGCATGATCAGGGCTCCTCATGGACTAGAAAAATGGCTCCATACTAGCCAGTTTACACAAACAGCTCACCAGTTTGCCCATCCCTTGGGGAAATAGTGCATCCCGTGCTGGAAGGACCACACTGTATCTGCCAACAATGGCTGTGTGCATCTCAGTGCTGCTGATCTGTGTCACAGAGGTCCTATGCTCTGTATCTCAGTGGGACACAAGGCATGACATCTCCTGTGCTATGTTTGTTTTCCACCCCCACCCAAATTATTGGCAGCTTGCAGGGCTTTTGTTTTCCTGGTCAAGAGGCAGGGACATCCCTGCACTATATTAGCCAAAAATACCTATTATATGATGGGTGACTGACTCTCAAAAGTTTCACTAATAACCGGTTCTGATCCTGGCTTGGGCTACCAACTGCAGTGCAAGGCATACTGAGATCCCCAGCAGAATCCTGTGGCTTTCGGTATGTACAGACTTCCCCTCTTTTTGCTAATGTTTCTCATATGGTACAAGCCTACTGCTTTTATGTTTGCCATACTGTACCTAGCTCAGTCTTTTACACTCACATATGCCATACCTAACCTAGCTCAACCGGTTGCTATCACAATACAGTACCATACTGTACCTAGTTCAATCTGTCACATGTACCATACTTCACCTAGCTCAACCTGTCACATGTACCATACTGAACCTAGCTCAATTGGTTGCCATCACATGTACCATACTGTATCTAGCTCAACCTGTCACATGTACCATACTGAACCTAGGTGAACTGGTTGCTGTTACATGTACCATACTGTACCTAGCTCAACCTGTCACATGTACCATACTGAACCTAGCTGAACTGGTTGCTGTTACATGTACCATACTGTACCTTGCTCTGTCCACTACTGCCACATGTGCTAGTCTGTACCTAGTTCACCTGTTGCTGTCACATGTGGTCTCCATTTGAAATGGACTGACTCAACTAGACAACCATATACTTCAAACAAGAGAAAATATTTATATATATGTTTACCAGGGTTGTGTTAAGCATGTCTCTTAATATATTAGTGAAAGAAATCTGGACAACGACTAAAATAAGTGGGGGACAAAGGCCCAAAAACAAGGACATATTTTAAATATTACTCCTATAAACTTAGAATGTTACTAAAATTAGACCATCTGTGTTAGCATGCATTTTCTGAAAGTTATGAAGTTTGAAATTCAAATGTATGCCATTATTTAGTGGCATCAATCATCAATGATTTGCCAGAAAAATCACAAGTTTAATGAGGAACAGACAAAAGATACGAGGCAAAATTCTTTACATTCTGCAAAAATCAATTCTAAGTAAAGTGCAAGTCCTAAATTCGTTTATGAAACTCTGAAGGCACACTCTAAGGGTGATACTAAGCACTGAGCAGCGATTCACATGTATTTAGATTCTCTGTTATGGTTACTATATCATAGTCTAGCAGTTGTAATGTATTTGTTAAACTAAAATGTTTCTCGTGCCTTACATCAGTATAAACTTAGCTACAAGAATGGAGCAAGACAGTAGCAGGAGAAAATGCGAGGAATATACTAGGAAGTGGAAAGTGGCTCTGGCAAGGATTCAAACATCTGCTGATTAAAAATATCAGAGTTAATATGTCTTGTATTCAGCAGAGAAATAATAGAGAGAAACAGTCTACAGGAAGCAGTGTGTGGCCCTCCACTGCTAGGAAGCCACTCTTTTCTGTTAAGAGGTTGCCTAGTCAGCAAATCCTTGAGGTTTGCTCTTAAGTTCAATGCGTCAACATGGTGATCTCAGAAAAAAACACACTTTTTGGCAAAAGAAAATTGGGCATTATTCAAAGAAACTTCTGGAATTAACTGACTGGCAGACCAACATTGTACTCACCACCATTGTTACCTAGCAGCCAGAAAAATGCTGATGCCAAGCAGAACCCTTGATCCACATTATTCATAACTTATTTATTCTCCGTCTGACCTTATACAAGAATGTCTCCAGAGCAAATTCTGTACTTGAATTGAGGCTTGAATTACCCTCAGCACACTAGCCCTTCAACACATTTTACCATTCTCCCATGTAACCATCCACAAAATACTCAACAAAGGAAGAGTCACCTTATCCAAAAGTCACACCCTTGGACACTTAATTCTACACTCTTTGATATTGGAAAACCTTAACTCTTAGTGATTCTAAGAAGTGTTAATCTATATTACAATG
Organism: Protopterus annectens; assembly: GCF_019279795.1. Taxonomy (NCBI): domain Eukaryota; kingdom Metazoa; phylum Chordata; order Ceratodontiformes; family Protopteridae; genus Protopterus; species Protopterus annectens. Next base: position 1,665,441,390 of record NC_056741.1, on the reverse strand, counting down.
CAAAGTGAAAAATATTTTTTTCTGTCTGTTTTCTTGGCTTATTGTTTTAACTTTGCTACTCTTCAGACTACTACTCACACTATACTTCCATTACCCATTACTCATACCACACTGCCACTACCCTTTACTCACTACTCTGTCATTACCCTTTACTCACATTACTGTGCCACTACCCTTTCTATACCTATGTCCTCTTCATTGCCATATTACTCTTTACTACACTGTCTTTTATATATTAGACTTGTCTTTTATATGCTGTGATATATATAGAAATGCTACAGTAATAGTAATTTAGGATGTTCTACACATATACATATATCAACCTAGAATATTGTTGATACAAATGTGCATTCTTGGCCTAGGTTGTACCCGAAGAGAGTCCTTGGACCAGTGCATGTACACAGCTGACAAATGTATACATAAATAAGATTGCACTGAGGCATTTTGCCAAGGAACAACAGAGGAAAGCTGTGATGCAAGACAAAGCTATGGATAAGCCAGTTCATTTCTTTTTCTTTTAAGGAAATTATTACCTCATTAATCAGATCATAACTTTGCGGACTTTTATAAGACTACCTTACATCTGGGCTATGTTTTGAGGTATGAGGTAGGTCAGTAACTACCAATTTTTGCTGTAAATTCCTATATTTTAGACACAGGCATGATTACCAGCATATCACAATCCTTGCCTGATTCATGAATAGTTAAGCAGTGGTATAATCTCTGGCTGGTACAAGTAAGTTGTAGGCATCTGTCATTGTGCATTCTAAAAATATTCATAGTACTTTACCACTTACATATTAGTCTATTCAAAGATGGGACAATGACAATGAAAATCAGTTGAGCCCAAGCCGTGGACAGATAAATAGCTAATAATTTCTGTATCAGTGTGATTAAAGTCCTGATACAAATCATTAGACTGGAAATGGGCTTAACTCATTACATCCGAGTGACGCTTCCAGGTGCATCTGCAGTTAACTCATACTGATGCCCCTAGGAGTCAAATATTGCTTGTTCATTTTTGTAACAGTAATTCCAAAACCATGCTATGTACAAGGTTTTAAAATATTTAATCTTAAAGCTTACACAATGGCAGACTCAACTGCATTAATATTTGACTTCTGTCTAGAGCACGTAAATGGATATTAACTGTTGTTTTTATGACATTAATCTATATAGATATAATTTTCACATTTTTTCTAAATGTTTCATCAACCAAGTAACACATACCAAACTCCTTAGCCTCAAATGAAAGCTCCCAGCTAGATGAATAAAATGCTGCTGACAGTATGTATGTAACTTGAGTGGTTGCTGAGATATTGTTAGCTGTTTACAAAATATTACAAATGTAATGGTTACTTTGTTTACTGTGACTTATAAAATTTGGTTTAAGAACCAGTACCTGAAGAATACTACCTCTAGAAAAATAGTTTGTCCTGAAGAGTTTGCCATTTATACTGCTTTCATAACCTCCATGGTTCCAGAGATATGAACATTTGTTTAAAATGTGAGTCAATCTGATTCTGTCAAAAAGCTTAGGCTCCACCCATTAGAAGTTACAGTGTAAACTTCCTGATCTCCATTGGAGTGAATGACATACAGCAGCACTTCTAATGATGTTACACAGATACAGTGGCTTACCTATCTGTGAGCAAGGAACTCTCTCATTCTTTTTTTTAATCAACAGATTCCTAGTGTAATCCTTATGTTTCCTTGTTACTACCATACTCTATTCTTGTAGCTAACTGCATACTGCTATAAGAATAATACCTAGAGGCCAACACATTCCATTGGCAGAGCCATGCTAGTTCACCATCCCCCCCCCCCACACACACACACACTTGCACCTGTTCAGACACACACACCCCCCCCTACTCTAGCTACCTTTAACTAACCTCCCCTTCTGCAACCACACAGGCAGACACACTCACTCACACACATGCACACACTGCAACCACACAGGCAGACACATTCACATACCCACACACACATGCACACGCACACACATACACACGCACACATGCACACACACATGCTTCTCAGCCCCTTAGCACAAGAACTCTGGACAAAGGAAAAAATAATTGGGGGCAAAAGCCCAAAAATAGGAACAGAGTTTAAATATTGCTGTTATAAACTTTGTAAATTGATAAACAAAGAGGTTTTGTATTAGCTTGCATTTTCTGAAGGATTCTTCTTATTCTTTCGTCTTTTTTCCAATTAGGGGTCACCGCAGTGGATCATCTGTCCGCTCATGATTGGCAGTGGAGTTTTTATGGTGCCAAGTTGCCAGCCTGGCGCCCAACCTTCCACAGAAGGCACACACATGCACACACTCATGCCTAGGGCCAATTTAGAGTGTCCAATCCACCTACAGCATGTCTTTGGGATGTGGGAGGAAACCGGAGCACCCGAAGAAAACCCACGTGACCATGGGGAGGACACGCAGACTCCGCACATAAGGCATCCCAGCCAAGGATCGAACTGGAGAACCTCTTGCTGAAGGATATGAAGTCTGAAACTCAAACATCTGTCATTACTTAGTAACTTCAAAATCACAAGTTTTATGAGGAACAGACCAAAACTATGAGGCAAAAATCTCAACATTCTGCAAAAATCTGGACAGTTAAAAGTATCACACGCACACACACTTGAGACTTCTCACACCTCTTTACACATGCACACACCCTGCCACACACATGCATGGAGGCATGCATGCATACATACATACATAGACATTCTGTGAAAATCTGGACAGTTAAAAGTATCACATGCATGCACACACATCTGAGACCTCTCATGCCTCTTTACACATGCACACACCCAGCCACGCACATACATGGAGGCATACACACATATACACATATATAGGCACACACACACACACAGAAACAGAGAAATAAATGCACCCAACCTGCATCAGTAACTGTCTCCCACTAACACAGTCTCTCCTAATGAAAGTTAGGGTGAATGCAGACTTTTAGCTTCTAATTAATGCAGCTGGAGAGTGGTTCTATGAAGAGCATGGCTATGTAAATCACTTACTGTGGGCATTTTTACGGGAGCAAATGTGACTCGTACGTCATGCTCCTGGAATGCCACAGTAGCATTTACAATGAGCCGGCGACAGCCCACCGCAATTATTCTTCAGACCGCAGAATCCCTGTAGTGGGGCTATCTCTGAATCAGAAAGGACTACTGACAGCAGATTGGCTGGCAGTAGCCTTTTCTGAACCCCAGGGATAAAGCATTGTTTGGGTAAGGCACACTTTTCGATTTCACTGATACCTACCCATTTCATTAATATTTCATCTACCATGAAGTTTTCATACTCTGGCTTAAATGTTGCAAGTAATGTATTCTTGAGTTTTGTATTTATTAACTTATCTGTTAAACAGGTAAGCAGGTTGGTCCTTGAACAATTTTCAGCCATGACCCGGGTACCATTTTAATCAAATTTTACACAGATTCACAATTTGTACAGATGTTTATCTAATGAGTTTAACATGAATTACAATAGTCTTCCTTGAAACAACAGTTAGAATCATTTTCATTAGTGTTTATATTTTGGAGACCTTATTGTATTTGACTGTCATTAATGTTATCTGTATTGTCAACACACTTTGGTTGAAAAAAATAGATGGTTGACAATTATGCGAGATCACTATAGTAACAGGAATGGGGAATATCTCCTTTTCTCGGTGTTGTGTGATCTTGTTGCTAGAGTATATAAGTAGCAAGGTGGTGTGGTGTGGCGGTGCAGGTGTGTTGCCTGCTAAAAAGATTATTTTAAAGCTGCATGCTCTAAGGTAATTCCTCTGAGTAGGCACATTTTTTTTTATTATTTTTAATCAACATTATGCACTTCGGCATTTGGGTAGATGTACACACACATATATATGGATCTACTTTCAAAACTCGATATACCATATTACCAAATGTAAATTATCGAGATAAAAATGCTGAATACTCAAAATACTGAAAGTTTACAATAGTGAACCCAAATGAACTCAGACCAAACCCTTGAAATAATTATCTACCCCTTTAAAAATGTTCACTACCTACCGTTCAAACATCTTCCACATCAAAAGCAACTCACTAGGAAGTATAACATCACTTTACTAATGTACACTTTACCAGGTCTGCAAAAGCAAACCCACGCCTACCACCCAACACTCCAAAACCACAATGTATTTTAGTTTTATGTTTTTGCAGGTGGGCTGTGCCCCCTGCTCCCCCCACACCCCCTGAAAATTAAATATACCAACTCCAAGATAGCACTACATTGAGGAATAGGGTAAATGCCCACATGTACGTGAGAACTGCCCTGTGGGGTATGCAGATACAGCATCTCCCTATACAAGAAATGTTAACAACTTCACAGAACTTTAACCATGGGAAAACAACTGAAAATATTTATTATTTATTATTATTATTTTTATTTTACATTTGTTGACTGGGTTTGTCCGACTGAGCTTAATAGCCCTTTTTTAGCAGAGACCCGAGGAGAAAAGCTCCAACATTGTTTGATAAGCCTGACATACAGAGTGATAGACAGTGACTTGTCACATATTACATACAATAATATTGAAAAAAAAATAGACAAAAATTTAAAAAATATTTACACTGTAATAATTAGGAGTAAGAAGTGGAAAAGAGGAAATAGTTTGTAAGAGTAGAAAAGAGAAAGAGCTACGGGGGACAGAGCATAGATTGGTAGTATGTTTAAGTGGGATGACTGCATTGGCAGATCCATTTGTTCTGTAGGTATTGCTTAATAGCAGTTTTGAATTGTTTTGGCTGAGCAAGTGACCTCATTTCAAGAGGAAATCTATTCCAAGCCTTGGTGGGATTAAAGCTGTAGAGATTGTGGCCAATTTTAGTTTTAGGTTTGCAAAAGGCCTTGGCTGGAGCTACAGAGGGATCTTGTACAAGTATAGTGAGAAATTAGGGATGATAGAGTTGGGCAGTAGGAGGGTTTGTAGAGAATAGAGTGGATGGTCTGAGATTGATAAGTAAGAGCAAGTTATGTAGTTCTATCCAGTTAATTCCTTCAGTGACAGGCAGTGATGGGATTTGTATGTATTTTGAGCAGCAAATTTAGCTACCTTGTTGTAAGTTGTTTCTAATTTAGCAAGTAGTCTAGTGTTAAGGTTGGTTAGGATTTGAGAACTATAGAGTAAAGTTGGTAGGAGGTAAAAGTTGGATAGGGTTAGCTTACCTTTTTTGGTAAGAAATTTCTTGTTACGATACAGGAGTCCTAGCTTCTGATGTGCTTTCCCAATACAATTACTGATGTGTAGGTCAAACTTTAAGTGATCATCAATGGTAACCCCTAAAAGTTTTGTGCTGGTGTCAACCTGTACTGGAGTACTGTTTAGAGACATTATAAGGAAAGAGGTTTTGATATAGTTAAAGGTTTTGTGGAGAAAGAGTAATAGTTTCTTTTTTTTTAGGGTTGAGAATAAGTTGGTTATTGGAAAGCCAGTTTTCAACACAGCTGAAAGAGGTCTGTGTGGCTGATATAAGTTCGGTTGGAGAGTCAGCAATAGTAATAACTGTAGAGTCATCTGTGTATTGTACTAGAGAAGACTCAGGACAGGAAGAGAAGAGAAGGTTAGTGAAGATATTGAAAGAGAAGAGAAGGTTAGTGAAGATATTGAAAAGTAGTGGCCAAGGATGGAGCCTTGAGGAACACCCATTTACAGAGGTCCAAGGAAAGACAGGTAATTAGTTCATTATTGTCTCTAGCAAGTGAGATGGAATTTAGAAAGGACAGAAGAGCTGTAGTAGTGCTGTGATTGGGACAAAAACCATGCTGAGTAAGTGTGAGCAGATTTTCTTGAAGTAGGTAGTGCATTATCTGTTTTTGTTTGAATTTTTCAAGAATTAGAGAGGAGAAAGTATAGCAATGGGTCTGAAATTAGATACATCAGAGGAGTTACCTCCTTTATGTACAGGAAGGGTGTAGAAGTGTTTCCCGATAGTGGGAGCTGTAGTAATGCTGTGATTGGGACAAAAATCATGTTGAGTAGGTGTGAGTAGATTTTCTTGAAGTAGGTAGTGCATTATCTGTTTGTGTTTGAATTTTGGAGAGAGGAGAAAGTATAGCAATGGGTCTGAAATTAGATACATCAGAGGAGTTACCTCCTTTATGTACAGGAAGGGTGTAGAGGTGTTTCCAGATAGTGGGAACTGTAGACTCTGAGATGGAGCAATTTATTAATATGGAAATAGGGAGAGCAAGGGGTTCGACGGAGATCTGTAGGAAGGAGGAGGGGATATTATCTACTGTTGTGGAGCATGGTTTTAATTTGGACAATAGAGATTTTAATAAGGTTAGCAGAAACAGGCTTCAGTGAGAAATTATTTTTAGGATAGCTATTAGGAGCAGAGTCAGAGTTGTTCAAGCTATTTGTACAGTTGGTTAGGTTAGGATTAGGGTTAAGTAGTTTAGATATTGAGTCAATAAAATAGGTGTTGAAGATGGAGGCAGTTTCCTCATGAGGGTGTAGTATTTCGTTTATTGAGTTCCAGAACTTTTTGGGATTAGATTTATATTATTATATTATTTTTGGGATTAGATTTATATTATATAATAATATAATTATTTAATTTATTTTATTTTATTTATTTATTTTATTTTACACTTGTTTACTGGGATAGTCCGACTGAATACATGTCCATTTTCAGCTGAGGCCCGGGGAGAAAAGCTCCACATAGACAAACTTACATAGATTACACAGAAGCTAGCAAACAATTATAAAAACAAAGTGATTATATACAATGGCTTAGTAGTGTTTCCTAGTACGGACTCACAATTCTCATGGACAGACAATTCAAAGTAAGAGACATCAGATTGGAAGCAGAGCTTGGTGACGTAGTTACAAGTTATGATAATTACAGAATATGCTTTTAGTTTATAACTTAATCAGGGTTAGTACATGTGCATAGCCAATTCACTTTGAGATACTGTTTGAGGTTTTTTTTGAACAGACTTTTGGAGAATTGTACGATTATATAGTTTGGCAATGAATTCCAGGTTTTGCCAACGAAGTTGGCAAACAGGGACTCACCAACAGAGTTATTAGCTTTGGTGGTTTGGACCAGTAGTTTATCGGCTGACTGTAGGGGTCTTACCTTGCTATATGGCTTAATATTTTTAAGTGAGGGGGTATCCTCAGGGTGGTACAACATTTTGTGTGATATTAAAAGTTGATTGAATTGAATTAAGCTGGGCATTTCTTCGCCACTCTAGTTGTTTAAGGTTCTGGCAGTGGTGGGTTCTATAGGTGAAGCCAGTGGTGAAGCTGGCAATATGATTGTAGCTATGGGACAGCTTACCTAGTTCAGATTTGTTGAGGTTTGAGAGTACAGGCAAGGCATATAAAAGAGTAGAGAGTAGGTGTGATCGGGCGATTGCAGTCCTTGCCAGTGGGGTTAAAAATGTCTTGTTTCTATACAGTTATCCAAGCTTCTTAATGATGGTCTGTATGGTTTTGTTGAGATTGTCTATGATAACCCCTAGCAGTTTGGTGTGATTATCTGGGGAAATAGTGGTACCATTGTTAGATGTGACAAGAGAATGAAAGTGTGGTAGATCTACTAGTGGGGGAGAAGAGTAGAAGTTTTGTTTTATTGGGGTTCAGAAGTAAGCGTTGGTTGGTGAGACAGTTCTCGATAGTGTTAAATGCATTTTGGGTTAAGGTTTGCAGTTCGGATGGGGACGTGGCTGAGCAGATCAGAGTGGAATCAACTGCATATTGAATGCAGTTAGCTTTAGGGATAGTAGTGTGAAGGTTGTTGATAAAAATAGAGAAGAGTAGTGAACCTAGTTTGGACCCTTAAATGACACTAAGTGTGAGAGGTAGCTGGCTGGAGAGTTTGCCCTACCATAGTACCGCCTGTTGTCTACCAGTCAGGTAGGACTGGAAACACTGGATAGCAGGCTTGTTGAGGGAAATAGATTTTAGTGAAAGAATGAGAAGTTCATGGTTGACCATGTCAAAGACTTTTGATAGGTCAAGAAAGAGGGTGGAGGTTAGCCTATTGTCATTCCTGTTTTGGTTTATGGCAGTAGTAAAGGAAAGGAGGGCTGAGGTGGTGCTGTGGTATGGCCTGAAACCATGCTGGGAGTTGGATAGTAAGTTATTCTGTGAAAGGTATTGCATTAGTTGCTTGTGTATACATTTCTCCATTATTTTGGATAGTGAGGAAAGAATGGCAATGGGTCTATAGTTGGATATGTCTGAGGAGCTACCACCTTTATGGAGTGGGATGACGTGAGATATTTTCCAGAGGGAGTGGATAGCATTTTCGGATAAGGTTCTGTTGATGAGGATAGACATGGGATATGCAATGGCATCTGCAGCTATTTGTAGGTACTCTGCAGGGAGGAGGTCAGCAACGAGGGTGGTAGGTTTTAGTTTTTTTAGAAGTGTTTTGATAAAACTAGTGGATATTGGTTGGAAGCTAAATTCAAGATGATTAATGGGTAGATTAGGCGTGTGGTTTAAGTTAGAGGGGGTTAGTTGATTTGCTAGGGATTGGATTGTTTCAGTAAAAAAGTTATTAAAGGCACTAGCTATGGTCTCTGCGGAACTATTGGTGTAGATAGATGAGATTGGGGTGGTGGAATGACCTGGACAAAGTAGTTGATTTAAGCCTGCCCAGAACTTTTGAGGTTTGTTATGGTGTTTTTGTAGGAGATTTTGGTAGAAGCTTTTTTTATCCAGTAAAATAGATTTTTTTTTGTATTATTCCTGAGTTGACTATATTTTAGATGGTCAAGTGGGGCTTTAGTTGTCCTCCAGCTGGCCCAGGCTCTGTTTCTAGTTTTGATTTTTGCTTTGGTATCTTTTGTGAGCCATGGTGCTGTATTTGATCTAGTTTTTATTGTACGTGCTGGAGCATGGGAATCAAGGATACTTAGGAATTTAGTGTTAAAGTGATCTATGGCCTCCCCTAATGTTAGATTTTTTAGTTTTGACCAGTCAACTGCTTTTAATTCATTTTGGAATATAGCAGCATCACAATTTTTCCTGTTTCTAACTGTTTTATATTTGGGCTGGTGAGGGTTTCCTGCCTTATGTTTTATGATATAGGTTAGACAATGGTCACTGAGGTCATCAGGGAGAGTACCAGCTGTGTACAGTTGGGGTTGGTTATTAACTAGGATCCAGTCTAGGATACTTTCCCTGCTGTTTGGTTTGTTTATCCTAGTGGGAGAGGTTATGGTCTGTTTAAACCCAGATAAGTTTATATGGGTGGGGGGGGGGGGTCGGAGGAGCAGGGGTGCCAGTCTGTGTTAAAATCACCAAGAACTATGGTTTCTTGGGGATAGGTAGTGGATAACCAGTAAAAGAGATCTTCTAGGGTATTTAGATTGTTGCCTGGTGGAATGTATGCACAGGCGATGTTCAAGTGCTTGTTTTGGTTAATCTGTAGCTGGGTTATGAGGAGTTCCGCGTTATTGAAAATATAAAATATATTGGATTTGTAAGTATTGATCTGAACTAAAATAGTAAGGACAAATTGCCAATATTCCTTTGCTGATCATTTCTACTGTACAAACTATAAAAAACCTTTCTAACTTCTCTAATGTTCATTTAAAAAATTACTGTTTCTAATATAAATGTTGAACGTTATTTCTTGCAGAACTAAAATTTATATATAAAAACACATTACTGTTATTAAATATCTAAATATATACAATTCAACACATACTATTGTAATGGAAAGAAAAAAAGCTGAAACGTACAGAACTTCATTTTCGATATTATGGTGTGTGCTATTGTAAATGTACATACAGTCTTTTGAATATTTGGCATTGTCATCTCAATAATTTGACATTCGGTGATATGGTAATTTGACTTTTCAGGGGGGATCCATATATATGTGGGTACATACACACACACGTATACATGCATGTACTCCTTGCATTATACATATAAACACACACACACACACACACACACACACACCCACACATATATATATATGCATATACATATATATTTATGCATACACTCGCACACACGCAAACATGTATGTGTTTTGTTTTCTTACCACCTTCATGAGCGTAAAGAAAAGGCTGACTTTCTTTACTTCAGATTGTACAAGGCCAATGCATTTGCTATGGCAGTAAAAAAAAAAAAAAAAAAGCTTGACAGCAGACCTCTCAAATGCCCTTATTTGGAGGAACATTCCTATTTTCAAGCTTAATTTACCACTGCACAGGATGTCCTTATTTTTGATGGTCTTCCCCTATTTTTATGTTTGATTTACCCCTTCACACAATTTAGTGAATCCTCCTCCATCACGTGTGATTTTGAAGCGGTCTTGTACACATAAAACTACACTACATGACCAACATACTAGTGTCAACAATAATACAAACAAATCTTACAGCTCCCTTTTGCTTGAGCATAAATGACCTTGTGTGGTTGACTTTTGTAACACAATTCACTAAACTCTACAGGTTTTACACTGCCTCTTTGATAAAGTGCTTATACTTTTTTATCACTTTCTCACTCTGTTTTTAAACCTGTTTCTGAGAAATATTCTACATTGCTACCGGAAACAGGAAGAGTTATGCGCTATTTGGTATTCAAACTGTATGCTAACTAGATTTTTTAAGCTGGATTTTTCTGCTTTTCAAGGGCTTTTATTCCTACTGTCAATGTTTGCAGGTTGAGAGGTTATCTTGGGAGAATGAAAGAATATAAACAGATTATTTATTTGTCCTTTGGCATGACAGAAGTGTGCATGATCTGGCTGGAAATGGGGAGGTAAACATCACAATGCAAGGTGTACATTCTGTGATCAATGCTGTTGGAAGTGCAGATTCACATCTGCTCTGTCCCTATTGATTGCTATGGACCTAATGATGCAATTTATCATGATTCTCTCACTGAGTGTTAAAAGTGAGAGCATCAAATTAACACCATTTCAGTTTAAGTAGTTTTGTTTTTTCCTGTTCATTCCTGACACGTTACAATATTGACTGGTAATTCTACTCAAAAACACCTCATATTCTTCACTTCAGGCTGTGTTTTGGAGAAGGCTGTGCTTAGGAGGACATCAAATCAAAGTCATATAAATAAAGGCAAATTCACGTCTATTAATTCTTTTGCGTGCAGTCATGATGTAACCTCAGAAGAAGCATTCACTGATGTCCAGCAAAGTGATGTACTTTTAGTAAACTTGTATTCAACAAAAAGTAAGGTGGTCCCTTACTTTTAACCTGAAATCAGAAATCAATATGAGGCATGGTCACTGAATTCTGTCAACATGCAATTTGCAATCAATAAAGGCAGATATTTGTAGGACTAAATTAAATCCCACACTTTACTTTGGCATTTTAAGGTGAAGGCTCCCATTTCTACTCTTGCTGTTTTGTTGTGCACATTATCACTTACAGTGAAATAAAAATATGGTTGTTCATTTCTGGTTCCCAAACCTAAATGTGTGTAGGAAGTGCAATACAGTATGTGCATATAATAATAACCCTCAATATAAACTGTCAGGGTACAGAGATGCAAAGTGGATGTCTTCACTTACGAATTAATTTCCAGGGTTTGTAATTGTAAACTGTAAATAACATCAGGCAAAGTACTACCGATCTAGCACATTAAATGTTTAACTTTGTACATGCAGTCTTTGCCAATGATTTCAAGAAGCACATTTCCACTAAATATATCTCAAAATTGTATAAAAAAAGATTTTATAAAACATTCCATGTCCACCTTTTGTCATTACAAATGAACTTACAAGGAAACATAGGTACTGGCAGCAGTCAGGGACCATTCAGTCCACCAACCAAGTTTACTCACTATTGGTCTGAAAATGTAAACATCCTTTTTTAGATTCAGAATACTGACATACATGTGTTAGGCTTTCTTAAATTCATTCATATATTTCTTACATTAATTTTCTGCTGCCTACTTTATTAGGAGAAGATACAGCTATTAAAGCATGGAACAGGCATAAAGCAGAAAACTCGTTCTGAAAGAGATGTCAGCCCAGTACAGGAACCCTCCCATTTACACACAGACAAACCCCCACACACCATATACACATACCTATATATAATTTAGAACATTGCCATTTCACCATCTTGCATTTGTTTGGGATGCAGGAGGAAAACGGAGACACCAGTGAAAACCCACAAGTGCATAGGAAGGTCCTACCATCTCTGCAAACACCCCAGTATGGAGCTGTAATAGAGAACCAAACAATATGAGGCAGCAGTGACATCCCATTTTGGAAATTTACTTCCATTATTGAATCTGCTGTATCCAACTTTATTTTATATACTGTCAAATAATTGCCTTCTTTAAACATAGCAATACTTGTTAATGGGATATACGGATAAGAAATAACATCCTTTTCTATTAATGATATATTGTTAACAAACACAGACACACTGTATTCGTTTTACATTAATTTTAATTCCCTTCTCAACAGACTTAAGCAGTTTAGGTGTTTTTAGAAAACTGACAAACCCCACCCTCTGTGAATAAGCATTCCACTGTTATGTGACACAGTGTATAACCATAAACAAAAGCTACATCCCGTCACTTACTGGCACAACAAGTAAAGACAAATAGGCTCTTCAGAGAAAGGTTTTCCTAATTATACATGCTGCCATTCTAGTCGTTCATTACAATGTTTTCCACAAACAAATTAATAAATTCCCTATGATGATGACAAATCTGTCAGAAAAGCATCTCTGCTGAATATGTGGTCTGAAAACATTAATAAAGAAAATGGTTTCCTGAATAATATGAAAGCCCCTTATTCTTCTTGGTAAATATATTTAAGAGACAATTGTCAAAAAATTAAATACATTTATTATCTATTAAACATTCCATGACTTCAATACTGAGTCAGTGTGCATTTTTCACAGATTTCTCACAGTGGGCTGACAGTGGCAAGGTGTACAAGGGATTTCAGCTGTTGCAATTGTAAATTAACTCCCTCACGAACCAGACATACATCCATTTTACAACAGAAGGCAATCAAGTACACTGCTGAAGAAATTTAATCATAAAAATCTAATCCCTTCACCAGATGATGGCTCTGGAGTTTATATCAGTTTCATGGAGTTCAGGGAAACTCTGGTCACTAAAAGAGACCAAATAATTTATTACAGCTTTCCAAGTGGTTTATCCTCCGCATAACCACCTCCCCTGTCATTTTCAAGATATGCATTTACAGCTGAGAATAGAAAAACTAACGTTTAATGCATCCCTATGAGAAGGTAGGGAGGAAGGAAACTGCTTGCCAAGTGTCCTTGGAGCAAAGCTTTGGCAGTGTACCAAAGCCACTTGAAGCATGCCATGCCCACAGTGTTACAAGACTGGCAATGCACATGTTCTGCATATTATATAAAAACAGAACTATGGAAAAGTGACATAATTAGTCCTTGTCAGTATGTCTGACTTGGGGGTAAAAAGCATTGTAAAATAAAACACAATATGAATCTGGAAGGAGTTAATTCAAGCGCATTTCAAGATGCAATTCTTCACAAAAATGCAAGGATCACCTGCCAATACCAATATTCAGGATGTAAGAAACAAATCAATGTAAGAAGGAAAGGTATGTGTAACGGAGGTGTTAATGAACAAGGCCAAGGCAGAGAAGATGTATTATCTGTAACTCAATCTGCAGTTAAGGAATATGACCGATGCCAAGACGGCACATTGTCTGTGGCCCCATGCATGGAGCGAGAAGACGTACCGTCTGTGGTCGCATTATATCATTAAGGAATGCAACGAGGCACAGAAACCACATTTGTCTGTGGCCCCATTATAGATAAAGAATGTGACTGAAGCAAGGAAGGCATATTTTCTGTGGCCATATTATACACTTAAGAAATGTGACCAAGGCACAGAAGACTAATAGTCTGTGGCCCCTTTATATAGATAAGGAATGTGACTGAAGCACGGAAGATGTATAACCTGTGGCCACATTACATAGCCAAGGACTGCATGAACATTGCATTCTAATACTAAATTCTGTTTGCAACAATGCATTATACACTTGAAAACACTTGGCTTCTGAGATGAACGGCTGTGGTATAAAACTTGTCATGCGATGAGGGATGTTCTGTGTTACTTGCTATGGGATGAGGGCCATGCTATGCAATTTATTATGGGATGAGGTAAACGCTATGTAACTTGTTACATGTTGAGGGCCATGCTATGTAACCTGCTATGAAATGAGGATCATGGTATGCAAGTTGTTATGTGATGAGGGCCATGCAATGTAATTTGTTATGCATTTAGGAATGTGCTATGTAACTTCTTATACAAAGACGGACATGCTATGCAACTTATAATACAACAGGGAATGTGCAATGTAACTTTCTGTGTCTCCCAGTTTGGTCTAGAAAAAGTTTAACACTGAGCCTTGAGAGGTAAATTAGGGAAAATTTCCAAGATTCACATCACTCCTACCTTGGGGAATCCCCAAGACTTAACTTGGGACACTGACTCTAAACTTGAAGTTAGGTTCTGCTCACAATATGTGGAAAAAAAAACACAAACAAATCTGAATACATCCAGTGATGATATACTTCACCTTAAACAAAATACCATAAAGTATAAGGTTCCAGCAAAGCTAGAACTTCCACTGAGTGACCTCCCAAACTTCTTGTATCAGAGACATATGGGATATATGCAAATGATCCTTATGAACATCTGGTGTTTCAGCTCATTGGCGATTCTGAATGCCCATGACTTGTTTTGCGGTTTTACTGGACAATTTCAGGCCAATAAAGCCAACTTATAATGCCTTCTGTGTTCAGTGGACTACCATCGATGTGGTAATTCATGGGAACAGTGTTTTTCCCAAAGGGGATGATGACGCATTTTTTGGTATTGAGCTTAAGGCCATGGTTCTGACACCAGTTGCTGGTCTCAATGAGGCCTTTCTGTAGGATGTCAACATCATTCGGGGAGTTAATAATAGCTCCCAACTTGCAATTGTCTGTGAACTTTGTCAGCCAGAGTCCCTTCATGTTGGCCTGGACTCCAGAGAAGTAGATACCAAACAGGAGAGGACCCAGGACCGAACCCTGTGGCATCCCACTCGTGACTGGTCAGCAGTCTCAGCTACTTTCACACTGTGGGTTCTACCTGTGAGCCAGTTTGCAACCCACCTAGTAATATAAGGGTTGATGCCTAGCTTAGTGAGTTTTTCTATGATTCCTGAGTGGGGAATGGTATCAAAGGCCTTGGCCAGATCAAGGTAGGCTGTAAGAACCTCCTTGCCTTCATCCACAGCTCTGGTGACTGACTCAAAGAAGTTGACCAAGTTGAGCAGGCATGATCTACCCTTCAGAAAACCAAACTGTGTGGGATCCAGAGTTTGGAGATTCTCTATATCCTTGTTTATTAAGTCCATGGTGATGCGTTCCATAGCTTTGCATATCAAACTCGTTAGGCTATTGGGGCGATAGGGGTCTGTAGTTGCTCCTCCTTTGTGGAGAGGGATGACTGTAGCAGTGCACCATTTGGTCGGGACAAAGCCTGAGGTGAGGCTGTGATTTTACAGGGCACACAGGTGAGGTGCCAGTTCACTCTGTAGTTCATGTAGAACACAGCCAGGGATACTGTCAGGTCCCATAGAAGCTGTATTCTTGGCCTTGGACAGTGCTGTTTTAACCTGTGCAGCAGTAATACTGGGTGCCTAGCAATCTACTGGTATTGTGACTGGTCCCTGGGCTGGGAGGGGGTAACACTGGCACTGAATCTGTCCACCAGTATATTGGCAATATCTGTTGGCTTGGTATAGAAGGTACCATTGTGCAGTAGCTCAGAGAAAATCTGGATATTGCCATGGAGATTATTTACATAACTATAGAAGGCCTTGTGGTTTTCTTTACTATCTACTGCAATTCTGTTTTCATAGCTAGCTTTAGAGGATTTGATGAGGGATCTCAACTTTTGGTTGAGGCTGATAAGGAAGTTTTTCCAGTATTGGGACTTCACCTTATTCTGCATCAGTTTCCTCCTTCTGTTATAGAGTTTGTTTATGGCAGGGGACCACCAGATTGGCTTCCTTTTTTGGAAGAGAGTGTCTTGGTTCTGTTGGGTATGGCGAGATCCATGCATTTGTGTACGTGTTCGTACAGTGCATTGGTGTATGATTCGGCGGTCATGCAACTGATCTCCATTTGCATGAGTGCAGTGAAGTTAGCCACCTCTATGTTTAGGAGCCCCAAAGTTAGCTTTGGAGCAGTATTTCATGGTGGTTACCTTTGTGGGGGGTGGGAGGGATGTTGATTTCCAAGGTGATTAGTCTGTAGTCGGATCTAACCAGGGAGGAGTTGACTATTGGTGTACAGCAACAGTCACCCATGTTAGTAATGACCAGGTCAAGGATGTTGCTACCTCTACTTGGGATAAGAATGAGCTGGTCGAGGGCATTAGAATTAATGAATCCCAGGAAACATTGGGCAACTGTACTGGTACATGAGTAGTTTTCCCAGTTAATGGAGGGGTAGTTGAGGTTGCCCAGTATGAAAGTGTTAGGTTGGACCCTAATATTTTCCAGGGTGCTTAGGAACGTGGAGTGTGAGTCTTGGGACATGGTTGGGGACCTATAGCAGGCTACAACCTGAATCGCTGTCTTACCCAATGTTAGCTGCACCTGAAGAATCTCAGATGAGGTATGTTGGGCTACTAGTCTGGAGGTGTGCGCATCCTTTATGAATATGGAAACACCACTGCCTTTGAAGCTTCGCTCCACATTCTTGGCCGAAAGGTGTGGAATGAGTTATAGCCTGGCAGTGCAGGGGTTCTTTCTGCTGCCTTGAACCAGGTCTCTGTTACGGCACAGATGTCGATGTTCTCCATTTTAAGGAGTGCCTCGAGCGAGTGCATTTTGAGATTTTAGACTTCTAGCGTTGAGCAGCATAACCCTCAGACTGCATTTGTTTGTAGCTGCTATGGTGTTAATTTGGTCTTTGGAACACCGCCTAAAAAGGCACTATTGGGGTGGCAAGAGCCTTGCCCAGTATCCGAAAGCCCAGGGGTGACAGATGCAGGCCATCTCTGGCAAAGCATCCAGGGTCTGTCAATCATGTCATCCGAGGCAGACAGATACTGGTTTTCCTTAGAATGACACCAGAAACCTAGCCAATTGTTGAAATCAATCATTTTCTGCTTGTACTGTGGTATCATTCTGGGTGACTGCAGGATGCTGCTTAGGGCTAGGGTCATACCCGCCTGAGCTACATAATGCAAAAGCTCTTCTATGTTTCTTTACATGTAGTCCAGGGAGGTATGTCTCAGGTCATTCACACCCACATGTACAATGACAGAGTCATATTTGTATCTGTTGTTGAGGGACCCAAGTGCGTGTGTTATGTGGCGAATCCTGGCGCCTGACAGGCAGCTGACTGTTACATTCTCCTTATTCAACCTAGTGAGTGAGACATCAGTGTGCCTCACTATTGAGTCACCTATGACTAGTGTGTTGGGCATGTTGTTTTGCCTTAGGGGTTTTGGTTGAGTGGCACACTGTTTAGGAGACTTATGTGTCTCGTGATTAGTGTTGTGTTGTGGTGGTTGAGTGTGTTTCTGCCTTGGAGGTCTCTGCTGTTTAGGTAGATTTTTATTGCGAGCCTCCGCGAAGGTGGGTGTGTGGTTTGTGTTTTTATGCGAAGGCAGTGCTGATGTGTGTTCTGGAGGAATGTGTGTTCCATTTGGTGTGGTGCAAGTGTTGACCTTCTCCTCTTGACCAGCTATTCCGGTCTTGGCTGGAGAATGCGTGGCTTCCAGTTTGGATATATAAGTGCATCTCTTGCAAGTCTGAGTGTTGGAAGGTAAGAGGAGAGGGATGTCAGTGTACATGAGGCAGTTGCTACATTGCCTCAGGATGCCTAAGCTCACCAGGTTAATAGGAGAATGCACAGGGAACTGACCTTTAATCATGCCTGGAGGGATGGGCATTAATAATAAGCACTGGAGCTGTTTCCCTGTAGAACATTTAGTGCTGGTAGCACTTTTGTGTGCTACAATAATTACTACAAGAAGTCTGGTAAAGTGCTAAACTAATAAGCTAGTAAAAGTGCAGGAGAGGAGAGAACTAGTAGATCTAAGGAAAAAATTTAAGAGCAGACTTTAGCACCACTCAGAAGTTTACAAATAGTCCTGGATACAGCAAATCTGTATCTGGACTAGACTAGTTACAGGAAAGGTGGGAAAAGTGCAAATGCGGGCTTTTAAACCAGAAAGGTGAAAGAGATGGAAAAATTGTCCAAACGGCCAATACACTACATTTTCTGGGCCAGAAACCACTCCTCTTGTGGTAGATAGACTACCTAGTGCTTACCACTCCCACTGACAAGCTAGAATGCTTCCCTCCAACACAGAAATACGTGGAGGGTTCAGAAGCTTACAAACAGTCCTGGACACAGCAAATCTGTATATGGACTAGACTAGTTACAGGAAAGGCAGGAAACAAGCTCAGAATTGTTTTTTAGCTGGCAGCACTAAGAAGTTTAGGATTAATTGAAGCTCTCTGGTACATTATCTGACAATAATTTTCAAACTAATTTGCAGGAAAACAGCATGCTACAAATTTTCCCTTAGCAGCTGTTTCCTTGTATTACCTTAGAATTAAAAGGAAAAACAGCAAATGCAGATGAATGCCCATTCACTTAAAACATACACCTAATATCTCTGCAAACCTGATCAGCTAAAACATTATAAATCAAATGATCAAAGTTCAGTAGCAGTTAAACTACCCAGTCTTAAAAAATTCTGCAATATTTTCTACAATGAAACATTTATGACTATAAAGCTCAACCTTAGCTGTCCTTTGAAATGTAGATGCTACATTTAAGAACTAAAATCATTAAAACCCGATAGTAATACATTTATGCAGAATTCTTGTAGATAGGACATTCTAGCAAATGCAATCTTTAGTCGGCATGTTTCTAATACCTTGACAGTATGGTTCTGGTGCCTGGAGATCAGGAAGTGACCAAAGCTTTTTATTTGTTATTTCTATGGTCCCTGTGCCTGCCAGCTAGCAAGACTCTGTCACTGCCCATTTGCTCGCCATCCTCAAGGCAAGAATAATCCACATGGCCTTTACTTAGCCAGCCATGATGGATATATTTGTGACCTCACAGGCATCCTAGCAATGAGAGCATTTATAAGTCTTAACCCAAACCCGTTTGGTGATGACTCAGTTATCCACTATGCCCACTCATGAGTGTGCATGCTTCTAACAACACACTGTGGGAGTTACTGTCAGCTGCTTGTTGAGGCAGGCCTACAAACCTTTTTCAATGCTATCTGACTACTTCACTGAGGTTCTGAGTTTGATTAGTGCCTTGGGTACCTGGCTAGGGAGGAAAGGAGTAAGAGAGCTTTGCTTTTGGAAGAGATGCAGCTCTGACTTGCCACTCTAAGGTCTTTGGGAGGGAGACTCTGGCTTGCCGCATGGATGACACCTAAAGGCACACTGAGGACATTGGAAGGGAGACAGTTCTGGCGTGATACATAGTGATGGTGACAACAAGGAGGAACACTATGTGTTCACCTAGTGAAGTTTCAAGATGAATAAGCCCACGCTGCCATTAATGGATTTACACCATGTTGCTGAGGAGAAACTGACATTCAGATTCACGCTTCCCCTCATGAGAAAGCGACTGTGACCTCAAAAGATCCATGACAGGAGGAGGTGTCATGATCCCAAGAGGAGAGGATTGGCCACACACCAGTACTAGCAAGCTGGGCCACTTTCTACCACCTCACTCTTGCTTCAGAATGATTAGCTTACAAGGATTCCCTGGAAGAAATGAGTGGCTCATAGGGTTCTTACCTATCCCAGAAACACCAAGAGGGGCAAGGTCCCGGAAGAAAGGAAAAAAGAAGAAAAAAGCAGCAGGTGCACAGGCCAGATGTTATGTTCCTGCCTGTGCTACCATAACACCATGGACAGATGTTATATTCCTGCCTGTGCTACTATAACACCAGGGGCTGCTGTTTATTGACCCAGGTAGCCACTTGGCTGGATGATTGGTGGATGGGGAAAAACTGAGGGCCTACAGTGACTCTCCTTCCTGGGAGATGAATGGGGGCATAGTCACTCTGTCAGCAGATACTGATGCATGCAGGTTGTAGCATTAGGAGTGTTGAACTTAGTGAGAGGGTAAAGACCATAGTAAAAGATGCCATGATGTGTGTGCTGTCTGAATGACAAAGCAGAAAACATGGGCAGTGGCCTCATTCCATACATGGTGTTCCCATCCTATGTTTGGCTTTTTGGTGATGTACAAGTGCTCCTCCTGCCAACTCCAAGCTAACCATGATGCAGCCAGACAGCTGATGAGGCCATACTCCCTGCCCTTAGGAGGCACATAACAGGTTTGTCTGAAAGATCTTGGCTCTAATAAGGGATGTAGTGAAATGCATTGTTGGGGTTGGGAGGCTGTCAATTGATTGTGACAATAGGTTATGAAAAGGGGTCATTCCATACTAAAACAGTGCCTGATAAGGAATGTAAAAAGGACAAAGTATAAATTCAGACAGCTTTTGTTACTATACCATGATAATGTTCACTACTGCACGGGTTATCCTTATAAGTAGACTGAATGGCCATAATTCCACAGATTTAATTAAAGTTGTTTGTTTGCTTCAAGGAATACTGAATCTACAACCACTATAAAGCGTAGTTTTGGCAGATATTATAATTTTATTTGTGTGCACAGGTAACAATTAATTAACTGTAGATACAATTACAAACAGCTCTGTAGTAAACAGCTTCCTGTAAATGACTATGACATGGTAATCTTGTGCTAATGCTAGATTAAGCTTCATTTGGAGACCCAAGTGATTACAAAAACACAATACCAAAGCAGAGTCATCCCTTCTGAAATGACAGGAATGACAAAATCATTTCATTCTTTTACAAATAAACGTGTAGTCATGTAGCTTTCCATCAGATGACAGATTCCAATCGTCTCCCTCTATTCTTAGAAAATTGCCAAAATTTGGAACACTCTTCCACAGCCCACTGCAAAGACTTCTCACTATCAAGAGTTCAAACAACTCCTAAAATACTACCTAGCTAGTCATTGGCTTTGCTCCTGCCATACTACAAGCTAATTCTTCCTAGCTCCCTTGCTACATCACTCCTCTTAACTTTACCCCTTATCCCGCTGCTTCTAGCCTTCTCACTTCTTCCCCTTCATCTCTATCCTGAATTGCTTATATGTCACATCTTCATTCTGCTGCAATGTTGGACTTGGGTTCATATGAACCACTGCTCATAACTGCACAAGCAACTGCATTAGTGTTGGTGTCTCTGTTATTGTTCGGCTTATAATTATTATTGTTAGCTTGGCTTCTGTTTTGGAGCTTTTCTCCCTGGGCCTCCACTGAAAATGGGCTTTTGGCCCAGTCACACATTACCCAGTTACAAATGTAATAAAATTGTATAAAGTCTTAACAGCTGGAGAAGTGAATGTAAGAAACAGAGGAAAAAAATTACAAGAACTTGATCAGGAAGCACGCTGTGAGCAAGAATATGATTTAATATTTAGTATATATAATTTCAAAACAGCTGAAGCTGTCATAGTCCCTTCAAGCCTGACTTCCATAATGTTTTTTTTTGAACTGCAGAAGGCCATTATAGGAATGGGTCTAGCTGTCCATTATGCTTTGGTAATCCTTCTCGTTTCAGACTTGTTTACTGTCTTTCACCTAATTAAATGCACCAAAGCTAAAACATCAGTAGCAGGACTAAAAAACCCTTTCTTTTGAAATGCACTTACTTAGGACTGTTTAGAGAGCTTGGAAGATGGGATTTACTGTCAGAAAAGTTTATTTATTTATTTATTTATTTTTATTATTTTACATTTGTTAACCGGGGGGTGTCTGACTGAGCCAAAAAGGCCCCTTTTCAGCAGAGGCCTGGGGAGAAAAGCTCCACAAAGAAAAATTACAGACACATTTAGTTATTTAGACATGATCAGTATACACACAAATTACAAGAGACATGTTTTTACAGTGGTATGCAGCACATAAACAGTTACAGTGGAGAGAACAAACAAAAAAATATTAATTTTAAAAATAAAGGTAATTAATAGATTTGTGGTGTACAGCTGAAATTTGGAACATAGGTAAAATACATACATAGTACGCAGGTACAGTACATACATTGTAGATTAGCCAGTGTTTGTGAGTAAGATTGAAAACTATTATCAAGTGCTCTAGATTTAGTATGTATATGTTATCCGCTTTCATTAGCCTGGGGAGCAATCATGGCACTGCCAACTTTGCTTGAGATGTTGCCTGATGAGGTCTTTAAAGGAGGCTTTGGATGATGTGTTTTGAATGCTAGTGGGGACAGAGTTCCATTTTTTAGCCACTGAATTACTATATAGTGCATCTCCAAAGCTATTGCAGCTGTTGGTGACTTCTAGTAGCAGTTTGCTTGATGATCTAAGAGGCCTTTTGGCTGAGTGATGTTGTACTAGGTTTCTGAGGGCAGGACACTTACTGTGGAGGTAATAGATCGAATGACAGAGGCAGAGCTGATTGTAGGTTAGGAGGTTGGGCTGTTCAAGCCAGTGGAGCTGTCTCAAAGTAGTACAGTGATGAGTTCTATATGAGCACTTTGCAGCAAAGCAGGCAATTCTGTTATAGCAGGCTTCCATTTTGCTTAGTTCAGTTTTCTTGAGATTAGTCAGAACGGGAGATACATAGAGTAGGGTGGATAGAAGTTTGGAGCGAGCAATGGCTGATCTTGTGTTGTTGGTAAGAAATGGTTTGATACGGTAGAGTGACCCCAGTTTGGCATGTACTTTTTTAATAGTTAAGTTGAGATGACTATCAAATTTTAGGTGGGAGTCTATGGTTATTCCCAATAGCTTAGCCTGTGCCACTGGAGCAATTGGAGTAGCATTTGTGGAGTATATAGTGCATTGACTGTTAGTGTTTTTGTTAGAACTGGTTATAATCATAAGCTGAGTTTTCTTTGGATTGAGGATAAGTTGGGCTTTGGTAAGGTCGTTTTCAACGTCAGAGAATGCTAGCTGAGAAGTTTGCAGGAGGATGGGAATGTTTTGTGCAGCACAGATTAAGGTAGTGTCATCTGCATACTGAATTAGAGATGCATGCTGTGTGGAGGTATGGAGGTCATTTGTGAAGACTGTGAATAGTAGTGGTCCTAAGTTAGAACCCTGTGGGACTCCTATAGTTATTGGCAGCTGAGGAGAGAGAGAATTTTCCCATTTCACAGCTTGGTACTTGTCAGTTAAGTAGCTTTGGAACCAGGTAAGAGTGGAATTTGATAGATGATATTGGTTTAGTTTGTTTAGCAGGATTTGGTGCGAGACTGTGTCAAATGCTTTGGACATATCCAAAAAAAGAGTTGACACTTGTAGGCCTTAATTTTTGAGACAGTTTACTGTGTCTGTGAAGCAGAGGAGGGCTGTAGTGGTACTATGGGCAGGTCTGAAACCATGCTGAGTAGGTGACAGGATGTTGCTGTCTAGGAGACAGTTTAGCATCTGGGTATGGATGCATTTTTCTAGGATTTTGGCCAGGGGGGAGAGTAAAGCAATGGATCTGTAGTTAAGTTCAGTGGAGGTCCGCCTTTATGTATGGGTGTAACATAGGATATTTTCCAGAGTTTGGGCACATAGTTTTCAACAATTGATCTGTTTATGAGAGTGGAGACTGGGATAGCAATAGCATCTGCTGTGAGTTTCAAGAAATAGTTGGGGAGTAGGTCGGCTGCTGTTGATGAGGTTTTTAGTTTGGACAGCATGCTTTTGATTGAAGTGGTGGAAACTGTTTTGAGGGTAAAGCTTGTATTAGTGTTATTTGTGCTGGGGGGGATAGTGAGATAGGAACTGTCCTGTGATACTAAGGATAGAATTGAGTTCACAAAGTGGGAGTTGAATTGTGTTTCGATGGGAACTTTAGTGTCAGGGGTGGTTGGTTTGGGGTAGCCTTTTGGGTGGATTTTAGTAGCTGGTTTACATTTTTCCAAAATTTTTGCGGGTTGTGTTGGTATTTAGTTTGTAATGTTGTGTAGTAGGATTTTTTGTCCAGCCTAATGCATTTTTTTGCACGGTTGCGCAGTTCTTGGTACTTAGTTAGGCTTTGTGTTTCTTTGTTTCTTTGATAATAAAGACAGGCAGTGTCTCTGGACTTGAGGATTTGTTTGGTTTCTTTACTGAGCCAGGGGTTTGTAGAGGTTCTAACCTTGATTTTGCGCAATGGAGCGACAGTGTCTAGGTGTTGTAGAAATGTTTTGTTGAAATATGCTACAGCCTGGTCAAGTGGGAGGGTTTTTAGGGGGGTCCAGTCACAGTTGCAGAGTAAAGTGTTGAGGACCTCAGGAGAGAATTTTTTGTGTTTCTAGTGGATATATAGTTAGTGGTTTTGTATATGCTTGTTCTACTACGTATAAAGTATATTATGTTGTGATCACTTAAGGTGTCTGGGAGACTACCTGTGTGAGGGTACAATATGGGGTTGTTAGTTAGGACCCAGTCAAGGATGGATTCCCTTTTAGATTTTTTATCACATCTAGTTGGAATTTGGACTAGCTGCTGGTAGCCATGGAGATTTATTAGATTATTTGGTGGTTCTGATATACAGGTGAACCAATCTAGGTTGAAGTCCCCCAGAATAAGGGTTTCTTGTGAGTATGTGGAAGAACACCAGGATAAGAAGTTTTCAAGGCTAGCAGGTGTTTTACCAGGTGGAATACAGATCACAATTGCGGTGATGACCTTTTTAGGGTAAAGTTGAAGTTGTGAGATAAGTATGTCCCAATTATTGGGGGAGGGGGAGGAGTCTGGTAATTGACGGACGGTTAAGTTGGACTTGTACAGTAAGGCAGTTCCACCCCCTTTACGAAGTGGTCTGTCTTGTGTAATAATATTGTAGCTGGTAGGGAGAACCTCGGAGTTAGCTATGTTTTTATTTAGCCAGGTTTCTGTTAAAGCAACGATGTCTGGGGAGTAGTGTGCTATTGTGGCCTGGAGTTCAGGTATTTTATTTTTGATACTTCTAATATTAATATTTAGCATTAAAAGATGGTTGGTTTTGCTGCTGTTGTTGATTTGCCCAGGGATGAAGAAAGTGGGGGTGTTATGTCCTGACATTTGTGTTGGAGCAGTTTGTGTTGGACAGGATGGATTTGGGCCTGGGTGGGGTGGATATCCCCACTTATGGTAAGCCTGGAGTTAAAATGGTTATACAGATGTTGGGAGTTTGGTGAGGAGTGTGAGAAAGTATTGTGTTTTTTTGGAGTACGAATGAGAGCATATGTGTTTAGTTCTGAATTGGTCCGTTATGTAGTTCTTGAATAACTGTGGGCAGATATTATTATAATGTGTGGTGCCTGTATACGAGAGTGCATAATGCAGTGTTGTGCTACTAAGTTTAGGGATATTGCTGGAGTGATAACTTGTGGTGCTGTAAAGAATTATGAGAAGACAGACTAGACTTAGTTGTGTGATAGTCATGGTTATGAATTTTAAGTTGTTTCTAGGTGGGGGGTCTGAATAGGAATTATAGAGTCGCACTATATGTGGATGGGGAAGTAGTGTGGGTGATGTAAAAAATGCCTACTGGGAATGAGAGTGATTGGGAGTATTTTGTGTGGAGCAAGTTGGTGTGGTATAATGTGACATGACTTGAGGAGTTGTGATTGGTGGAGGTGATGTGAGGATGAGCTGTGGGTGTGGCTGTGATTACTATAAATGTAGAGGTAGTGGGGGCAGGAGGGAATAGGGGGCAGGGCAGGGGAGCGGAGAGAGCCCGAGCGTTAGCGAGGGTGAACGGAGCGGGGCAGAGCCAACCAAGACAAGAGAAAAAAGTAAGTATTGCTTTACAAATCTGAACACTTTTAAAACAAATTCCTGAGGTCTAATGGCTTACCACCAAGCAGAATGTAATTGCTGAAGAGCACTTGTGTCCTGGTGATATGATACACCATTGTTTAGGAATCTAGGAAAACATAACATGATAGTACATGCAGCATTCCAAAAATAAGGCCTCGGAATTAATATGTTAATATGTTTAAAAAGGTTTTCCTTTATATCTGGGCATTTTCTTACCAGTACAGGGACCCCACCAAAGAAACAATGTCAAGAGTATAGGAACACAAATACCATTTAAACTTGGGGGAGCCTTTCTACAAGGATCGTAGCTGGAATACCAATTCCCAAACTTTTGCATATTGGAGTATTCCCACTTCTCCAAGGCACAGTAATATAGAGTTAGTATATACAAGTAACAGGTGGAGTGGGGTTGTATCCCCTATATTTGGGGGGTGCAGGGGGCCTCCTGGTGTAAAAGAAACATTTGAAATGATCAAGAGTGACTTTCGAAGTGCAGTATTACTTGTGTTGAACACATTTCTATAGCTCCAGGAATGACAATACTGAGTCTCGAACTTTCTATAGAGAGCCTTTATACTTCTATAAGGAAATTATTTTCGGCAAAGATATTCATAACTATGGTGAAGGTTGTAAACAGTAAGTATTAGTAAGTTATCTAAATACTGACCAGACCAGAGTTAAAATAAATGTTATTTCCACCAGCCAGCTGTTCCATCTTTGAATATTCACCACGGTTTCTACTAAAGGTAATGGGCCTTAGTGATTGAAACAAAAATAATGTATATATATATATATATATATATATATATATATATATATATATATATATATATATATATATATATACACACACATATATATACACACACACACACACACACACACGTAGTGAAACTTTACCAATAAACAGTTGTAACTGTTTAAATTTACCTTGACCACGTCTTCTGCTTTTCATGCCTTGTCAGCCCCCTCACCACCACCACCACCACTTGAGAGTCACTAGTCCTCTTCAGACCTCCTCAGACTGTAGACCCTTCTAGCTCACCTTTTCCACTTTCCTCTCTACCTAATTATATTATCCCATGTTCCAGCAGTGCCAATCCAAGTCCTAGCTACCCCTTATTGGTCAAAAATTTCTCAACCCCTTCCTCCTCAATAACCTTTTCTGTACTCCCATCAATCTGCATCCTATTGATTTATTCTCATTGTCCCACCTTTCATTATGCGAGGTCTACAGTCCCATTTAGAGTAGTTAACCTTGTCCACTGACTTCCCTTGCTGAAGTGTTGTTTTCCTCAATTTCTCATGCTGCAAAGCAGCTCCATTAACTTATCCATTTCTTTCTAATATGAAGAACTAACTCCTCTTGTTTTGTACATGATTCTTCATGACATACATATTTATTTATTTATTTTTATTTTATTTACAGTTTGTTTACTGGGATAATCCATTGGGCCCGTTTTCAATGGAGTCCCAAGGAGAAACGCTCCATGAACAACAATATAATATGAAGACAATGCATTTAGATTTATGTAATACTATTGAAGCATGATGGTATTACACAACATGACAAAAATCCACGATTGCAATGAAAATACAGTTAAAAAAGTAAAAGGTAAAATTACACAGACACACCACACACAACACACACACAAATAAGTGAATTAAAATAAGAAAAATCCATTGGTGCATATTCCTGTTGCCAATACAGTTTTACATGAAATCTTAGCAGAGTTAAAGTAGGATAGGGGGATAAGAGGTGTTAAATTATTGATGAATGTAAGAAGGGTGGGACAATAAGAAAAAAAATTGTATTAATGTACAAATAATGCCTGTAGAAAAACGAGTCCAGCGTTTCATGGCAGCATATCAAGCTGGAGCTCGGACACTGAAAATGAAACAGCCGCTATTATTTTACACTTGCTAAGCAGCTCTTCTGCTGTTTAACGAGTGTAAAATGTCAAAAAA
Organism: Protopterus annectens; assembly: GCF_019279795.1. Classification (NCBI taxonomy): domain Eukaryota; kingdom Metazoa; phylum Chordata; order Ceratodontiformes; family Protopteridae; genus Protopterus; species Protopterus annectens. The sequence continues at coordinate 1,665,413,537 of NC_056741.1, read as the reverse complement.
AGAAGAAGCCGTGTGTGTGTGTCTGTCTGTCTGTGTGTGTGTGTGTGTGTGTGTGTGTGTGTGTGTGTGTGTGTGTGTGTATGCATGCATGTCAATAAAACTGTGAGCGAGCGAGCCTTTATTTTACACTCGCTAAGCTGCACTTTTGCTGTTTAGTGAGTGTAAAATAAAAAAATTAAAAAAAAAATAAAATATTCAAGCATGTGTGAGAGACTATGCGTGTATGACAGTAGAGCGCTCGATCGAGTGTGTGTATTTCTGTCTGCATGTGTGAGTGAATGTGTGCATGAAAGCAGACAGACTGTGCGTGTGTGTGTGTGTGTGTGTGTGTGTGTGTGTGTGTGTGAGACAGAGAGAGAGAGAGAAAACAAAAGTGATATGTGAATGAATGCATGTTTGTGAGCAGAGGAGACTGCCTCTAAGAGAGATTGAAAGAGAGTTAGACTGAATGTGTTTGAAAGCAGATGGAGACAGAGACAGGGTGAGACAGATCTTGTGTGAGTGAATGTGTGACTGTGTGTGTGTGCGTGTGTATATGAGACAGAGCGACAGTAAGTGAAGTGCGAAAGTGAACCAACGAGCCCCTGGTAGCATGTGTGAGAGAGAGTGAAGACAGAATGATCTCCGCCAGCCCTTTGAGAATGGCCTCTCTGTAAAATTGTGTTTTACTTATGTATTTTTTTTAAGTACTGTTTTATTTTTTTAATATATTTTGGATGTAAAATGCTTTCTCTAACACCATTAACATATAATAGAGCAGGTATGAAACATTAGGCAGATGAACTATTTTACATCAAAAATATATTAAAAAAATAAAATAGAACTTAAAAAAATACATAAGGAAGTAAAACACAACAATTTTACAGAAAGCCCATTCTCTTAGTGCAATAACGCCCTCCAGGGTGTGTGTTAATGTGTAATTAATGCCCTTCCAGGGGTGTACACAACATGCATTAATTGCACATTAACACACACCCTGTCGGGCATTATTGCTTGCATATTACCCCTAATGAGAATAACTGGGAATCATACCACAGCTAATTTGAGGGGACCCACGCAAGAGTTTAGGAGCAGCCTCTGTCCATTAATAGTACAGGGGTCAGTCCAAAGGTAAATTTTTTGTTTCGTTTCCCTATATCTAAGTAGATCTTTAGTTGTCTTTTACTATAATGCACTAAAACAAAAAATAAGTTGGACACAATGTTTCTGGACATTATGGACTGCGCCATCTCTTTGACAGGCTAACAGTGACCAATGAACTATGTTAGCATTCTTTATTACTCTCGTGTTACAAGTTTATGGTACTGTTTCAATAAGCTGTGCAGTGCTCTGATAACTTCTCATTTATTTGCAATATTTTCATGGATTACATTACAGTGCTCTGTCTTTCAGGGTATAAGCACTAAAGTAATCTGTACTGGATATGCAAAGTTTAATAAATAAAATACAATATTAATAAAAATAAAGTTTGGAAAAATATATTGAATGATGAATGTTTTGGGTGCTCAGACAATGCAAAAGCTGCTGGTAACAAGACTGTCTAGTTAGATGACAATTTTCTTACCTTATATAACCAATACAATTAGGAAAGTATTCTGAAATAATAAATGTACCCTTCTTTAATACTGGGGAAATTATTTACATGCTCATTTTAGTCTTGCACTGTATTACAAAGCAGAGGAATAGAAGACATATTATATGTACACAGGGCATACAAGTACTTCGCTTAGTTATTTTGATTTTGATGTAGTGTTTTTGAACTCTTATCTAGACGGTAAATCAGAATGTCCTATGCGACTGCAATTTAATTCTGTTTTTCAAATGCAGTTTGCCTGTTTGTTTTGGAACGAAGGCTGCTACGTTACTAATATATTTTACAGTGTGGTCAAACTGCTACTGCTACTTTTGGCTGTGAAACTCCAAAGAAGTGGAAACCCCGTCATATACAGAAATGATAATGAAAGGTTAGTATTGAAGTCTGACAGTAATCCATTTTATTAACATAAATGTACAGTACATGGAAAACTATTTATTTCATGTGTTTTGCCCTTCTCTTCTGCATTTCCCTGCTGTTCTTTGGCATGTAAAGCAAATCAACTGTTTTTGCTTCTGGTTCAATCATGGCTTTAAATGGGTCTTTGGCTCATTCCACCTACCAGGATGATAAATAAAATAAAAGGGTGCTATACAGCAAGATGTAGATATCATGAAGGGTCAGATGTGCAGTGCTAATATGTAAAAAGCGCATGATTCTACATTTATAAAAAGAAGTACCCAAAATATTAAATAGGTATTGCAACATGAATTAGTTGTGTGAATTGTCGTTAAAGTGACTTACATTAAGTAAATGGTCATCACAGGGTTTTAATACCTTTTGTACAGAAGTAGAATGAAATAAAGCTTCATCTGCAAAAAGAGATACGGTCAACGGCGACAATGAAAATGCATGTGCCTCCACCCTGCCTAACAGACATGAGCTACACGGCCACAAACGAGTCTCTTATTGGCCAGTCTTACTATGTTTAGTGTTTAAGCAGAATCCCACAATTTAAATCCTAGGTCTACAGCCTCTGCCATCGGCTAATACAGGACAAGACATTGGAATTAACATTTTCAGTGTTGTTTGTAACAGGTTACCCTGCTGTGAGAGCAGGACTTCACTTAATTTGCTGTCTTATAGTTACGACCTGAGCTAATGAGATTGCCTGCAATCTCTACTCAGCAAAATACTGACTCAGCACCATACTTTCCCATAAATTCTGCACAGCATCTCTCAAGACATGTCTGCTTACTGTATTCTGATGAATTCCCGCATTCCTCTTTTACAGCCTCTCCTTTCCCAGACATTTATTTCTTTAAGCATGGGGGTGCAAGCACACTTGAAATTAATGATACACCTCTGATAAGAGCTCTGGGGTACCTTACCACTTCTGGTTGTATATGTTCCAGCTTATGACAAACAGCAGGTCTGTTATAATTGTTGATCTGGGTAACTTTGGCCTGCATCAGTCACTGTCCACTATTTCCAAAGCATATCCAGAAGGGATAATGACATCACATTCTTCACACTGATCAAGATTATTTTTGTCAACAGGAGGCTGCTGTGACAGCAGTATGATATCATGTAAACAATAGATGCATGATAATTTACTGGCACCTCCTTGCAGGGAACCATTAAACTACTCACAGTTTTCCCACCCCATTTTTCAAAACATCACTAAACAGAAAGTGGCATGTTCTGAGCTATGCTACACACACACACACACACACACACACACACACACACACACACGCACGCACGCACGCACGCACACACACACACACACACACACACACACACACACACACACACACATTACTTTTGCACAATGGCAGAAGAAAGTTACTAGCCTGTTTAGTCTTCCCTTTAAATATGTTTAACAGTCCGACCTCCCAAACCACCTTCTATGATTATCTTGTCCTTCAGTTTTTCATCTTCTGTGTTACACATTCTTGAAAATGTCTGTGGTTCTCTCACCACCAAACCTTCAGGAAGTTCATCCCATGAGTCTAAAAATCAATGTTTGAAGAAACAGTTTTGGAGATCAAGTGAATCATTGGTACCCAAAATCATCTGCCCCTGTTCCATCCTCCCTGCTCTGCCCATCCCTTCTTACTGTTTAAGATGGTTCCTTCACATCTCACTCACAGTTTTGTGCACCTAATCTATGCTGCTCATGTCTTTTATGGTGTCTGGTGGGTAAGGCATTACCTACAATCATATCATAGCTTTTCCTATTCATCCACACACCTTTCTGGTGAATTTGCTCCAGCATGATGTCTCCTTCCAAGTACAACCTCCAGAACTGCATGCAGTGTTCAAGGCATGCTCTGACCAGGCCCTTGCTTAGTATAGAGGGAACTTTACCTCTTTGATTTTAGAGTCCATTCCCCAACGATACATTCCAACTTGTCTGTGTTGTGTCATCACCCAATCATTCTGTTTCTGGTCCACTCTAAGCATGATGGACACCGATGGATCTTTTTCCTATGCTGTTGCTAATTTTCCATGACCCCAGCTGACACTTCACATGGATCTTTGTGGCCAAATTTCAGTATCTGTCTGAACTGTTCTGCCCCCTTGTTCAACCTTTCCAAACCATCCCTTAGACTCTTTCCACACCCTCCACTACTGTGCCTGTCCTTGTGTTGTTACCAAAGAGGTTGATAATGCTCTCTGTTCCGTTACTCTGAAGAGTTCTGGATGCTGGCTCGGCCCCAGCTGTATTGCAGCTCTCTTTTCCATTATTCCTTCACTGACCCTGTAATTACAAACCTCTATGTTTCATCACTTAGCTATCCACTAATCCAATACCGCTACCTTGATCCTCCTCATGCAATTTAGCAGCTGTCTGTACAGGACAAATCAAAAGCCTTTGTGCAATCTAGGTAGAATATATCAATTATTACCACTCCTCATGAAGTTCTCCAGTAACAAAGTATTAAATCAGGAATAGGTTTGGCTAGCAGTGTGTTCCAGCCATATGCTTGTGTTGGTTGCTTTCCTGGACATTTCTATCCTCTGGAAAGTAGCACCTTTCTCTCTGGATTCCAGCCATGATTTCTGTAACCACTGCTCTTAGCTCTGGAATTCCCAGTGTCTGACTACTGCAAGTCCTCAAGCATTATTTCTCCATTAGAGGATCTACCAGTGCACTGGTCAGTTTTCTGCTGACTCTGTGAGGCATGCTACCTGTTTTTCCCCATTCTGCCTCCCCTAGGACATATAGCTTCCTGTGCTCATCCTCCGTTTCTATCCCGATATCCATCTACTTATCTCCCGACTCTACTCTGCTTCCATCCTAACAAGGCATATCACATTTATTTATTCATTAATACTGAAGTGAAATGCTTATTTGGTAACTGTAGGCTTTCTGTCATAGTGAGAAAATGACCTGATTAAGACCAGATGACCCAGATTCAAACAGCACGCAAGGTACAGGAGAAGCCAAACATAGATGATGCAAGTGAGTGACCAACATTGGCTCAGCCATCCAGGGTGGTGGAAGGCAACCATCTTACAAACAACAACGGTGGGTTCTCTTTTCCCTCAGATATGTCTGAAACAAATTATGAAGAGTTCAGGATCCTGGCCATACCTCAGTCATATTCCAGCACTAACTTCCATTACTTCTGACACTGTCTCAGCATGCAGCATTATGGTCGGAGATGTGGTTGCACACTGAGCTGCACATGCAGTGTCTGGCATTACATCTATGCACAGCAGCATGTACAGACTACAAGGCAGAATTGTTGGCTCACACTGACTTAACAATGCCACATGGCTCTGCTTTAACTGATAGGCCGGAGGAACAAATTCACCTCTAAGTTAAAATTAAAAAGAAGCTGATGCTTAGAAGGCAACAAGGGCAAAAACACCAAGAAAAATTAGATAGTAACCATGCTTTTTCCCTGACATCAGTGACTATTCTACCATTATGTTACCTGTGGTCAGGGCTGTCATTCCCTTTTTTTAGCTGTATACTTAAATAAGTATCTGTTGCCCCCTTATCCCTTTCTTCCATCTCACTAACTCACTTTCAGTCTGCACCTTTGGTGCCCTACTTCCAATTTTTGTCCTCCTGCTTCCTCTACCTCCCCACCATCTCACGTCTTCCTCTTGTAGGACCTGTCTTTTGCTCTACTCACTTATCTCTCCTTATCAGCTAAACATATCAGCCCTCTCCCTTTGCTTGTTTCTCAACCTTTTTCCCTAACTCCTAAGTACTGCATCCTCGACTAATTCATATCACTTGTTTCTCACTTTATCGTCATCTCTGACCCTGTCCACCAGGCATACCTCTCACCAACTTATAGCAGAAATTCTGGGGGAGAAGCCAAAAATAATGGTGGGACAATGGCCCACAGTCAGGGACACAATATTGCACTTATAAACTTAGAAAGTGGCTAAAATAACAAGTTTGGCATTAGCACACATTTTCTAAAGGACATAAAGTCTGAAACTCAAACGTGCATCATTATTTAGTGACTTCAATCCTCAATGATTTGCCAGAAAACCACAAACCTTATGAGGAACAGACCAAAAATACAAGGCAAAAACCTGGAAAATATTAAAAATTTTGACCCCCCCCCCACACTTTTCAAAACACAGTCCTTTAAAAATTCCACCCTTTAGTCTTTTTTCTTATAGCTACATTAGAAAAAAAGAAGATGAAAGGAAACAAAATCTACAAAACTTGTATTTGCCATATAAAATCAACTTTACTGTGTCTCCTGTTTCATGAAGCTGTCAGGTCACAGAATGCAATTAAAATGTACTTTAAAAGGACAAATTGACAGAGCTGAGAAAGTAGCCATTAGTATCCAAATAGTTGGTCTGCTTTCTAGTTAATATTTCTTCCATTGCACAAAAAGGAATGATGTAATCTACTGTAATTATCACTGGTCTGATTAAAAAAAAAAAAAAAAAAAAGCTAGAACTTTATAGCTGAGACCAGTCAGTATATGCTTGCTTGGGAGATCCTAACATATCAGCGTGAGTGTTTGAATTCTACGCTGTATAATTTAGAGTAGCTATGTTCAATATTTCTTCAGTAAGAGATTTCTGAGGTACTTATTTACCCGTAAATCAATTTTTCTTTAAATAGTCAGTTTGTACAACTGACTGCAATTCTCTGTGGATTGCCTTGAACTCTGTATATTTAATGTGCATCATCACTGTCTTAATGTTTTACGTTTAAGTAAAATTTGATTTATTCAGTTTTAAGACCTTCTGGCTAGCATTTATTGTTTACTTATGTATTATTATTTATCATTTGAGTACAGGTTATAATTTAAAGTTGTGGTTTTCACAACTAATTAGCGTTATCACTTGACTATAGTACCAGTGAGATATTAATTTTTATTTGGATAAACGAAGAGTGTGTGGGTAACTGGTGTGTTGGTCTTTAGCATCTCTTCAATGGTGGCAGTACTACTGTACCAGGAAAAAACTGTGGGGAATTAAAGAATTGTACCAGCCTTCCATGGCAAGTGTGTGTGTGTGTTTGAAAATAATCTATTTGAACAGTTCCCATGGATAAGGGGTATTAAAATACAATGTGATTCAGAGAGAGAAATGTGAGAAAGTGGACTAAAAAACGTATCTCTGTATAGTCAATATGCAGTCCTAATCTAAGTATAGATGCTGGAAGGTCATACCAGGGCAGCAGTGCACAGTACCTGTACAATCATGGAGCCAGGCTGCATGTCATGAAAAGGTTATTGAATCACATGTGTGCACATGTTTCCTTACTTTAACCTGCCGAGTACCAGTAGTGCAGGATCATGGTGAAATGGGGCCCTAGGCAGGGTAATGGCACCCTCCCCCAGCAGTAATTCCAGGGTACCATTACTTGTCTCTCTCTCCCCAGCTAGCAAAAACACTGTTCAAACCTGTCAACAGTGCATACTGTTTTCTTTTTTTCTTTTACAATGATTGCAAATCTATGGATTTTAATTTAAAACTTTTATTTCAAATTTTATAGTACAAACACTATTTACCATTTGCTAAACAAAACAGTCTCACAATGAAACAAACTTAGCATGAGCAACACTAAATTTCTCTTCCCTTGAAACTCACATTCATTAAAAATGTATCTGGCCAGTGTAGATTAAGTATACATTGGATTCTGGGCTGTTTTAGTACAAGAATCCCCTGTACATATACTTAGGGCCGTGTATAAATGCATGTGATCATTGATTAACCTTCCTGATTGTTTTAAATTATATTTCTTAATAACGACCAAAGTCACGTTTTCAAATGTGTTTGTCTCTCTCTCTCACACACACACGCACACACACACACACACACACACACACACACACACACACACACACACACACACACACACACACACACACACAGTAGCCAAAGTATTCCAACTTAAGTGGGATAAAGCTGGTCAACAAAAACAGAAAAAAAGATATCACAATTCAAACACACACACACACCACACTAGCCATGCAAAGCCAAACTAAAGTCTGTTTAAAAATGACCAGATGACTAGAACATGAGGTACTTTCATCCACAAAGATCCCCCCACCCCAACTAGCAGTTAGTCACTTTGTTGCTTTTTGACAGTGTACACCCCTTATTGTTATGAATAAATAAATTACATGTACTTTATTGGTAGCTTTGGAAATCATATAAAGATCACTGGCATTGTATCATAAGATGCAGCCTTGTGTAGCACAGTTTAAATATATATGTACATATGTGTTTCCATAAGAATTTCTGTTTCCTGGCATTTGGAGAAAGAATTTCGTAGACAGACTATTTATTTATTTATTTTGCATTTGTTAACCGGGGGTGTCTGACTGAGCCGAAAAGGCCCCTTTTCAGCAGAGGCCCAGGGAGAAAAGCTCCACATAGAAAAATTACAGATACATTTAGTTATTTAGACATGATCATTATACACAAATTATAAAAGACATGTTTTTTCAGTGGTATGCAGCACATCAACAGTTACAGTGGAGATAACAAACAAAAAAATATTAATTTAAAAATAAAGGTAATTAATAGATTTGTGGTGTACAGCTGACATTTGGAACATAGGTAGAATACATGCGTAGTACACAGGTACAGTACATACATTGTAGATTAGCCAGTGTTTGTGAGTAAGACTGAAAACTATTATCAAGTGCTCTAGATTTAGTAGGTATATTTTATCCGCTTTCATTAGCCTGGGAAGCAATCATGGCACTGCCAACTTTGCTTGAGATGTTGCCTGATGAGGTCTTTAAAGGAGGCTTTGGATGATGTGTTTTGAATGCTAGTGGGGACAGAGTTCCATTTTTTAGCCACTGAACTACTATATAGTGCATCTCCAAAGCTATTGTAGCTGTTGGTGACTTCTAGTAGTAATTTGCTTGATGATCTAAGAGGCCTTTTGGCTGAGTGATGTTGTACTAGGTTTTTGAGAGCAGGACACTTATTGGGGAGGTAATAGATAGAATGAAAGAGGCAGAGCTGATTGTAGGTTAGGAGGTTGGGCAGTTCAAGTCAGTGGAGCTGTCTTAAAGCAGTACAGTGATGAGTTCTATATGAGCAATTTGCAGCAAAGCGGGCAATTCTGTTATAGCAGGCTTCCATTTTGCTTAGTTCAGTTTTCTTGAGATTAGTCAGAATGGGAGATGCCTAGAGTAGGGTGGATAGAAGTTGGGACCGAGCAATGGCTGATCTTGTGTTGTTGGTAAGAAATGGTTTGATACGGTAGAGTGATCCCAGTTTGGCATGTACTTTTTTAATAGATGAGATGACTATCAAATTTTAGGTGGGAGTCTATGGTTATTCCCAATAGCTTAGCCTGTGCCACTGGAGCTATTGGAGTAGCATTTGTGGAGTATATAGTGAATTGACTGTTTTCAGTGTTTTTGTTAGAACTGGTTATAATCATAAGCTGAGTTTTCTTTGGATTGAGGATAAGTTGGGGTTTTGGTAAGGTAGTTTTCAACGTCAGAAAATGCTAGTTGAGTTGTTTGCAGGAGGGTGGGAATGTTTTGTGCAGCACAGATTAAGGTAGTGTCATCTACATACTGAATGATAGATGCATGCTGTGTGGAGTTATGGAGGTCATTTGTGAAGATTGTGAATAGTAGTGGTCCTAAGGTAGAACCCTGTGGGACTCCTATAGTTATGGGCAACTGAGGAGAGAGAGAATTTTCCCATTTCACAGCTTGGTACCTGTCAGTTAAGTAGCTTTGGAACCAGGTAAGAGTGGAATTTGATAGATGATATTGGTTTAGTTTGTTTAGCAGGATTTGGTGTGAGACTGTATCAAATGCTTTGGACATATCCAAAAAAGAGTTGACACCTGCAGGCCTTCATTTTCGAGACGGTTTACTGTGTCTGTGAAGCAGAGGAGGGCTGTAGTAGTACTATGAGCAGGTCTGAAACCATGCTGAGTAGGTGACAGGATGTTGCTGTCTAGGAGATATTTTAGCATCTGGGTATGGATGCATTTTTCTAGGATTTTGGCCAGGGGGGACAGTAAAGCAATGGGTCTGTAGTTATTAAGTTCAGTGGAGGTCTTGCCTTTATGTATGTGTGTAACATAGGATATTTTCCAGAGTTTGGGCACATAGTTTTCAACAATTGATCTGTTTATGAGAGTGGATATTGGGATAGCAATAGCATCTGCTGTGAGTTTCAAGAAATAGCTGGAGAGTAGGCTGGCTGCTGTTGATGAGGTTTTTAGTTTGGAGAGCATGCTTTTGATTGAAGTGGTGGAAACTGTTTTGAGGGTAAAGCTTCTATTAATGTTATTTGTGTTGGGGGGACAGTGAGGAAGGAACTGTCATGTGATACTAAGGATAGAATTGAGTTCACAAAGTGGGAGTTGAATTGTGTTTCGATAGGAACTTTAGTATCAGGGGTGGTTGGTTTGGGGGTAGCCTTTTGGGTGGATTTTAGTAGCTGGTTTACATTTTTCCAAAATTTGTGGGGGTTGTGTTGGTATTTAGTTTGTAATGTCATGTAGTAGGATTTTTTGTCCAGTCTAATGCATTATTTTCACGGTTGTGCAGTTCTTGGTACTTAGTTAGGCTTTCTGTTTCTTTGTTTTTTGATAGTAAAGCCAGGCAGTGTCTCTGGACTTGAGGATTTGTTTGGTTTCTTTACTAAGCCAGGGGTTTGTAGAGGTTTTAACCTTGACTTTGCGCAATGGAGCAACAGTGTCTACGTGTTGTAGAAATGTTTTGTTGAAATATGCTACAGCCTGGTCAAGTGAGAGAGTTTTTAGGGGGGGTCCAGTGACAGTTACAGAGTAAAGTATTGAGGACCTCAGGAGAGAATTATTTTGTGTTTCTAGTGGATATATAGTTAGTGGTTTTGCATATGCTTGTTCTACTACGTATAAAGTATATTATGTTGTGGTCACTTAAGGTATATGGGAGACTGCCTGCGTGGGGGTACAATGTGAGGTTGGTAGTTAGGACTCAGTCAAGGATAGATTCCATTTTAGATTTTTTTATCACATCTAGTTGGAAATTGGACTAGCTGCTGGTAGCCATGGAGATTTATTAGATTACTTGGTGGTTCTGATATGCAGGTGAACCAGTCTTGGTTGAAATCTCCCAAAATAAAGGTTTCTTGTGAGTATGTGGAAGAACATCAGGATAAGACGTCTTCAAGGCTAGCAGGTGTATTACCAGGTTGAATATAGATCACAATTGTGGTGATGACCTTTTTAGGGTAAAGTTGAAGTTGTGAGATAAGTATGTCCCAATTATTGGGGGAGGGGTAGGAGTTTGGTAATTGACGTACAGTTAAGTTGGACTTATACAGTAAGGCAGTTCCACCCCCTTTACGAAGTGGTCTGTCTTGTCTAATGATATTGTAGCCGGTAGGGAGAACTTCTGAGTTAGCTATGTTTTTATTTAGCCAGGTTTTTGTTAAAGCAACTACGTCTGAGGAGTAGTGTGCTATTGTGGCCTGGAGTTCAGGTATTTTATTTTTGATACTTCTAATATTAATATTTAGCATTAAAAGATGGTTGGTTTTGCTGCTGTTGTTGATTTGTCCAGGGATGAAGATAGTGGGGGTGTTATGTTCTGACAATTGTGTAGGAGCAGTTTGTGTTGGACAGGATGGATTTGGGCCTGGGATGGGGTGGATATCCCCACTTATTGTGAGCCTGGTGTTCAAATGGTGATACAGATGTTGGAGTTTGGTGAGGAGTGTGAGAAAGTACTGTGTTTTTTTGGAGTAGGAATGACAGCATATGTGTTTAGTTCTGAATTGGTCTGTTATGTAGTTCTTGAACAATTGTGGGCAGATATTATTATAATGTGTGGTGTCTGTATACAAGAGTGCATAATGTAGTGTTGTGCTACTAAGTTTAGGGATATTGCTAGAGTGATAACTTGTGGTGTTATAAAGAATTATGAGAAGACGGACTAGACTTAGTTGTGTGATAGTCCTGGTTATAAAGTTTAAATTGGTTCTAGGTGGGGGTTTGAATAGGAATTATAGGGTAGCACTATATGTGGATGGGTAAGGAGTGTGGGTGATGTAAAAGATGCCTAGTGGGAATGAGAGTGATTGAGAGTACTTTGTGGGGAGTAAGTTGATGTGGTATAATGTGATCTGACTTGAGGAGCTGTGATTGGTGGAGGTGATGTGAGGGTGAGCTGTGGGTGTGGCTATGATTACTATAAATGTAAAGGTAGTGGGGGCAGGAGGGAATAGGGGGCAGGGCAGGGGAGTGGAGAGAGCCCGAGCATTAGCGAAGGAAAACACAGCGGGGCAGGGCCCACCAAGACAAGAGTAAAAAGTAAGTATAACTTTACAAATCTGAACAATTTAAACAAATTCCTGAGGTCTAATGGCTTACCAGCAAGCAGAATGCAATTGCTGAAGAGCACTTGTGTCCTGGTGGAAGACTAGAAAATAAATAAATAAAATAAAAATAATCCTTAATCCTGAAAGACTAGAGGTACATGTACTTTTTTGACAGACCAGTTTGAAATAAAGATGCACCATGGAGCTGTTTCCTAGAATAACCATAACCTCACACTGAAGCAGTGACATTATACAAACCCTCCATATTTATTGTGGAGCAGCAGCACTCTCTTAAAGCAGCCTGACATGGGCCATGGCAGGGGTGTATATCATGAGTATGTGTTACAGTCCTATGTAAAGTAAAAATACAAAATGGATACATAGTGTTCACAAACCTGCTCTGCTAAACATACAAAAGAAAAATAATAAACCTCCAACATGGCTCTGTGGCAGAGGAGTAAAGCCCACACATGCTGCCTTTGTGCAGCTTAAAATTAGTAAGGAAAATGGAATACATTTTGCTGCCTTCATTATCAAAGAAGAACACACTACTGCAAAAGTAATTTTTATAGCCTATGCCAAAATTAAACCCAGAAAGAATCATTCATTACAGCTGCTCTGAAGCTGTCAAAATGGTGGGTAAATTACGTTAGAAAAGCAAACAGGATGTTGGGATTTATAAATCATTAGCAAGAACAGGACATGATCTTGTGAAGAAAAAGTTACTGTATAAGGGCCAAAAGTGAAAAACTGTGTGTGGAACTCATTCTGTCAATAAGCCCCTCCCTCATACATTACTTGTAAGGAAATCTTTACAACACAGTTAATGTTCTAAACTTGTCATCTGAAAATAAATCCTTTCAAAGTACTTCAGAATTAATGTAGTTGTGGTGATCTTAACTAACCTGAGGAAATTACTTAATTCACCTACTATATCATTTATGTAGATGACCTGAACTTGGTCACTTGAGTCCTGAGGAGGAGGATTATGGATGAATTTCATTGTCTGTCCTTGGCTTTCCATGCCATCTTTCCTCACTGCCCCTCTTAGCTGAATTCATGGTAGATTCCAGTGATGCATATAGACTATTACTATGCCTTGCACTGCATTTTACACCAATTTCAGGTATTTAGAAAATGACTCTGTAATAGAAGCCTGTCTTATAGTCAGTCTCATTCTGCTGTTGCAGTTGCGAGCATTGTATATTAATTGAATATGTCACCAGACATTAGCAGCTTATCCGTTGTTTTTCTGATTAGTTTATGGTCGCTGCACAGGCTGTTCATTTCAACTACTATGACCACTAAACTGCATATAGCTTGTGCATTACTTTAACTAGGTTGCCAGACTTTAGCGGATTATCTGTTGGTTTCTAATAATTGATGGTATCTGTCCTGGCTGCTCATTTTTCACTGCTACGACCACTAAACTTAAATTAGCTTGAAAATGACCTTTGTAAATACATTTTGGTGATTCTATAAGACATAGAACTAAACTATATACTATGTACAAAGAAAACAGATTACTGCATGAACTGGCTTTATTTCTCATTTCTCCTTTGAATGAGTCTTTGCTCTATATCCTCCTCCTCCTTCTTAGTTCAGAAACTCTCTTTCCAGACTTTCTATGCTAATTTCCTTACTGTCATTACAGTTTTTGTAACCTTTCTCCATGTTTGTCCCATTCATTTGTAGTGCTAGCCAACAAAATCACTTTCTTCCTACCACGACTAATTGCTGTCATACTTTTGGGGATACCAAGCTGCACGACCCACAAACTATCTAGGCTTTTTCTCTAACAACAGTACAGCCTAACTGCACAATTTAAAGTTACCCTTAATTGTCAAAACCCATCACTGGCTGAAACTCATGTGTCCTACCCTTTCTACTACTCTTGTTGCTGACCCTTTTACTCAGTTGACTCTAACCGGACTACGTCTTCCTGTAGCAGTCTTCCTGTAGCAGGGAATATCTCTGGTACATTCCCAGAAGGTAAATGATAGTACTGAGATCTTTTCCTCATCTCTACTATAATTCCTGCTCTTCCACTGTCATTCCCCCAATACAAAAGTTCTGTTTTTTTGAAAAAAAAAATTTCAATCAATAAAACAGAAGCCCAAGAAAACTAAAAAGCTTCCAGATTGTTTTTTTTTGGACAAAATCTCGTACCTGGTCCAACCCACTCCTTTCACCCTCGCTATGCTCTTGCTTGCTCCTCTCCCCTACCTTACCCCCAATTCCCACCCACTTACATTTAAACTAACCATAACTCCACTCCCTCATCACCCAATCACTTAGCAAACCTCATTAACAAACACTTCACCTCCACTTAAGCTATATCTCAGAGTTTCTTTAACTGACTCATCTCTCCCTATCTAGCAAACTTCCACCTCCTCTCAAAAAACATCCCTACCCTTTCCATTACTTCTCACCATCTTCTCTAAAAAAGTAACTTCCTTATCTAGCACCCATCCAACTAATCTGCCTTTGTTCTTCTAACACATCAGTTAATACCCAAAACATTAATACCAACAACAAATCGAGCACATCCATTACTAGCACCGAAAAACATATAAACAGCTATTCTAATATATCTGGGAGCCTGCTAAACTCAAATTCCCTCCAATTTACAAAATATAAACTTCTACACTTCTCCAGTAACTGTAAAATAAACCATCTCTTAAAATTGAAAGAAAAACTAATACCTATTTTACAATCAGCTACTTCTTACACACCTCTGTTTTATCCCAATGCTGTGACATTCACCCAAACCCCGGACCTAATTCAGCCTCCCCCTAGCTATTACACACCCTCTTCTAATATACTACATCTGGTCACTCTAAATCTACATAGCATGTGTAATAAGTTAACAAGCCTGCATGCATGGTTATCTTAATACACTCCTGATATACTTGCAGCTACAGAGGCATAGCTAAAACCAAATATTCAAGACACCAAAATATTTCCCCCGGTTACAATATAATATAATCTGATAGAGCCCATAAAAAAGCAGGGGGTGTAGCTCTTATTTACCAGTCTTCCTACACAATCACTCACTACTCTAAGACCATTCCTAAATTCAACAACACAGAAATGTTCATATCATTCCTAAAAGTTGATAAAACCAAGCAACTTTCTGTAATAGATATATGCATACCACCCAGCCATAACTACCCCGCACTAGAAGATATTCTATCCGGGATGTCCCAAAACACTCTTAACAAAATTATCTTGCTCGATGTCAATATCAATTGGCAAAATTTAACCTCAGACTACCCAACTAACAGTCTAAATCTTTCCAGTTTTATGCAACTCATCACATCACCTACTAGAATTAAAAAAAGTAAGAGCCAAAGTTTAATTCTAGATTGGATCCTAGTCACAGATCCTACTAAATATTCTAACTCAGGTACCCCCTTACACTTTAAGTGACCATCTACCCATTCATTCTTACAAGACTATATCCCACTCTCCTAGAACCCACAGCTATAAAACATCCCAAAACCTAGCTAAGTTTAAACAACAGCTCTTCACCAAAATACTGAAATCCTTAAATTGGTCTATTCTAAAAACATTACCCCTAAATGAGGCAGTCAACTATTTCAACAAATTATTTTTAGATATCCTCAACAGCCTAGCTCCACTTCATACAAAAAGAAGTGAAGTCAATCATGCATCTAAACTATTACTGATAAATAGGGACAAAGCTTGGAAGAAATGGCCGAAAAACAGAAGTGATCCAACCCTACAAAATTACAGGCAGTTACATAATCAAGAAAAGGAAAGGAATTTATAGCCACTGACAAAAAACATTATTTCTCACAGCAATTATCTGACAACAAAACCCCCCCCAAAAACCCAAAAATGCTGGTGCACCATCTCATCATTGCTTACCCCAGGTACCAAACAAAATCTAGCTCCAGTCACAGAGAAATGCTGACCTCAAACAGCAAAAATATTTAATATAAACTTTACAGAAAGCATTGTCAGTATAATCAATAATCCTAATAAACTGCTTAGTACAAAATACCACAACTAATCCAAACCTGAATCCAACACCTTTTAATAACTCTTCCAAACATACCACTTTTACTCCACTCTCTCCACAAAGCACCAAAACAATACCCTTAACACCAACCCTATCATAAACCCTGTACACACTAGTTATTATACAACACCTACTACATAAAATAAAACACTGCTCTCTTTCTTCCAACAGCTTCCCATCTGAATACTTAAAACTTACAGCTGACGCTCTTACCTACCCAGATAGTATTCTCATAAACAGATCCATCTCTGAATACTACATCACCTCCCTCTGGAAAAAATCAGTCATAACCCCTTTATATAAAGAAGGCAACTCTAATGACATATCTAACTATTGTCCTATCTTCATGTTGTCTTCCCTCTCCAAAATTCTTGAAAAATGTGTACATAAACAAATACTGGACTGCCTTAACCATAACCAACTATTCATTCCAACCCAACACAGCTTCATACCAGGACACAGCACAACAACTACTTTAATATCCTTTACTGATACAATTAACCAAGCCAGAGTCAGAGTTAGCCAACTAACCTCATCAATATTTCTGGACCTATCAAAAGCATTTGACACTGTCTTACATCCAAAACTGCAACAAGAACTGTTTCCCCTCAGCCTAAGTCAAACTTCTGAACAATAGTTCATAAGCTACCTAACTCATAGACAACACTGTGTAAAATGGCAAAATGTTCTCTTACAATATCAAACAAATAAAATGGGAGTCCCACAAGGGTTTGTCATCAGTCCTCTTCTTTTTAACATCTTTATATATAACCTACATACTGCTTCCTGTCAAAGCACACTTATCCAATATACTGATGATTCAACTCTTATTACCTCCTCCAATACTATTACTCACCTTAGGAAAATAATCCACTATGCCTTATCATCCACTGAATCCTTGCTTAACAATGCACAACTTCTACTCAACCCTAACAAAACCAAATTATTTCTTTTCACACCGAAAATACAACCAACTGACTTCAAAATATATTCTCTTAACACAGAAATAGAAGGTGGTCCCATAAACCAGACTGGTAGTGGTAACAATAGACAAACTTTCCTTCAATATCCATATACACAACACCATTTAAAAAACTCACCTTAAACTAGGAATGCATTATTGGCACAAACGTTTTATGAACCCAGACACTAAAATAACATTAGCCTCTATGTATGTACTACCCTCTTTACTATATGGTGTCTCTATATTAACCAACCTTCAATCTACTCTAAAAATAAACTTGAATCCTGTTACAATAGAATTACTAAATTCACAACAGGATCCCCATTTTATAAGCACCACTCTACAGCTCTTACACCCCTTAGCTGGCTAAAACTCCCCCCAAAACTCAACCATCTACAACTGATAATGGCCCATAAAATTATCTATAACTCTGACCTGTTCTGCCGTAAATTCATTACTCCAAACATATATACCAAATCGAGCTCTATGTTCTGAGAACAAACAACTCCTAGCTATTGATAAATCAAACAGAACTGCCAGACAATCTTTATACTCTTATTCAGTAACCAAGTTATGGAATGCACCACCCCTTAACATTAGAACTACCTTAAACCTCAAAAAGTTAAAATTCAAACTAAATGAACACCTACTAAAGGCAAGTATCTGTCCCTGTTCAAACTCAAGCTAAAATCCCTCTCATTTCTACACTTAAGTCTTCTTGTCTACTCTTTCCTTTCTTTCTGTCCCTAACCCCTCCCCATCCATCCTCGCGTTACTCTAACTATCCATTTCTTCCCCCTATCTTTTCTTTTCCCCTCACTTATAAATAACAGTACTCCAATCACCTCCATTTTTATTTTTCCTAACCTCTAGCCTACTACTACCTGTATAACTGTGTAACTTTACTTACCTTCCCACCCTAACTCTTGTCACTCTCTCCCTGTTAATAATTCCTATAAATCTTGCCTCTCAACTTTCAGGTAGCCAATTAGGCTACTACTACTGTCACTTTTTACTCTTTTTTTTAGTGTAAAACTTCACTATACCAAGCCTTAATGATCCTTTCACACCTTTCTCAATATAAAGTCTTTCCATCAAACATTGCTCTACCTTTATAAAAAAAATCATGCCTGTTTGCAAATATGAACATTACTGCATCTATGCAAAAAATACAACAACATATAATTAACTATGCATCTTTAGCATTCATGCAAATATGTTTGCATATGGACCCTATGTGGCCCACTTATATGTTTATTTTGTATCTTCTTTTCATGTTAACATGCTAATGAAAATATTTTGTGTGTTATCTGCTTACTTTTCATGAATACTGTTTGTCCCATTATTGTAAAAAAAAAAAAAAAAGTTATTTTTTTTGTTTCATTCTCTGTTTTGGAGCTTTTCAACCTAAGCTCTCCACTGAAAATAGGTTTCCAACCCAATCTGACTTTCTTGGTAACCAAATGTCAAATAAGTAAAATAAACTATGGAAAGAAAAAAAAAAAATATATATATCTTTGTTTTCCCGCCTTTACTGTGCTAGAATAGTCCTGAATTCAGGTTTTGCTGTATTCCGGACTTCAGTACAAGTTCCTGTGTTGCCCATATCCTTACTTGGATAGGAGGAAGCTTCTCTGTTCACCAGTGAGAGTGGGGAGCTTTGAGCAGCCTATCTGTCCCTGGAGGAGTGGTCTCACCCCAGTAACTAGTTGTTTATTGGCCATTTTGGGCTATTTCCTAGCTCTTTCAAGTCCCCTGCTTTAAAACCCGCTTTGGCACAGTTTTTGCACTTGTTCCGACTCAGCCAAGCTCCTCGTGGCCCTGCAGAGTGGTGCTAGCAGCAGAGAGATGAAAAAGAGTGACTGCTACCTTATTAAGTATTTCTTTGCTACCTTTACATTAGCGACTGCATTTTCTCGACTAAAAGCGAGTTTGTGACTGCAAAATGACAAAAAATACACTGAACCCACAGACATTGCCAACATCCTGGCAGAAAAGTTCAGTGCAAACTTCTCCCCCCCCCCCTTCCCCTTCAAAAGAGCAAATGTCTATCCCAACAGAATGTAGCCTCCCTGTGATCACAGATGCACAGGTGAGAGCCGCCCTCTCCAAAGCAAAAAACACAGCATCAATGGGACCAGACGGTGTCACGGGCTGCATCTTACATGAGCTCCAAGAAGAACTAAACCCTCACTTAAAGACACTGTTCAATCTCAGCCTTACTACAGGATATGTACCCAAGGAATGGCGTACAGCAACAGTGGTCCCGCTCCACAAAGGTGGTGCCACAACAATCCCCGGAAACTATCACCCTATAAGCCTGACCAGCCTGGTCTGCAAGGCTATGGAGCATATCATCATGGAAATCATAAACAAGGACATTGGGAACCTCCAGACACTGGATCCTACCCAGTTCGGCTTTGTTAAGGGCAGATCTTGCCTCTTGAACCTGTTACCAAAGCCATAGATGAAGGGAAGGTAGTCCACACTACCTACCTGGACCTCGCAAAAGCCTTCGACACAATACCCTACTCGGGCATCATAAATAAGCTCACCAGCTTAAATATCAACCCCTATGTCACAAGATGGGTTTCAAACTGGCTCAGGGATAGAACCCACATGGTCAGAATTGCAGGTCAGACTCTGAACCAGTTACAAGTGGCATCCCACAAGGCTCAGTCCTGGGACCCCTCTTGTTCGGTATATATTTCTCCAAGGTACAGACTAACACGGGTGGACTATGGCTGACAAAGTTCACAGACGACTGAAAACTGGATGCCGTAATCGACTCTCTGGCTGACACAAGCATCCTCCAAAAGGGTCTCACAGAGACAGATAATTGGTGCCAGAGCCATGGCCTAAAGCTAAATGCCAAAAAGTGCATTGTCATCCCCTTTGGGAAAAACAAAGTGCCCACAAATTACCACATAGGTGGTAATCCATTAAGTACGGAAGAAGTAATTAGGGACTTGGGGACCCAAGTAGATAGTAATCTCTCCTTTGACAATCACGTTGCCAAAGTAGTTAGAAAGACCTTCTATATAGCCCACCTTATCACGAAAGGGTTCACATCTAGATCAAGAGAGGTCATTGTGCCCCTCTACTCATCACTTATCAGGCCCATAATTGAATACAATGCCCCATTTGGGATGTATCTTACCCGACACCTGCAGCAACTGGAAAGACCCCAAAAGTACCTCACCAAGAGGATCAAGGGACTCAAACAGATGCCCTATGCACTTCAGCTAAAGAAACTCCAGCTCTACTCAGTTGCGTACCGCTTACTCAGAGGCAATCTGTGCCTGACGTATAAAGCCATGTCCAACCCAGAATTAATGGACATGCTCCACCTCAAGAAATCCAAATCCCTTAGAGCTACACGCTCCAGGGACTTGAACCTCAGCACAGAAATAAATAGGACATGCTGGAGGGAGAGATTCATATCCCAGAGGCTCCCCTCACTCTGGAACAAAATACCAATCCATGTTAGGCAGAGCCCCTCACTGACCCTATTCAAGAGAAATCTTGAAGAGTGGACGGGAGACCATAAGTTTACCCCTGGGATCTCCTCTGTGTCCTTGCTAGACAGAGGTACAGTAAACTAACCTTAATATGGCTACCTTCTGTGACCTACTATACAGAGGCACAGTCAACTAATCTAAAAGGGTGGCGAAAGCCAAACACACTCTGGCTAGGCTTATAAGTGCCCTAGGGCAGATAGCCTAGTATCAACCTATGAACCTATGTTTAGAAGTGGTGAAATAAAAAGTCAACTAAAAAATATCATATGCCTTAATGTTCACTTCATATTGACTAACTTGGTATGGCACAGTGGCACATTATACACTATTTCTGCTTAGTTATATAAATAATGCAGGCAGAAGGTGCCTGTACATCTGTATAACCCACCTGAGTGATGCTATCAGCACACAACAATACATGTCATGCCCTCTTTTTCCAACAAATTCCTACAGGATCTTCCCCTTTCCTCATACTTCCAGTATATCCAGCCCTAGAGTGTCGAGTCTTTGGCAAATTTTAGCCCCTCTTATCCTCTCAGAATCTTGGATGCATTCTATATTGAAGACATTATTACATCTGAAGAGCCACCAGTGTTTGGACACCATCTATGGCCTCAAAAGTACCTCCTCTAGTGACATCACCAGCATTTACACCTTGACCCTATTCTGTCAGCTGCAAATCCCAGTATGCAACTTTTTTTTTTTTGTACAGCTCTCCCTTCACATTGCTCCTGGTGATTCATGCTTGATGTAAATATCCCAAGTCCTTCCTCTGTTTGTTGTCTATAGAGTGACATCACACAGTACTTATTCTATCTCAGAACTGTCCATTCCCACATGTAATACACTTATCAAGGATGAATAAGAGTTCTCATCTTTCGACTCAGTGGTTAACCCTACCTATTTCTATTGAAATGTTCCTTCCCCCTCCTTAACAATTACTTGTACAGTTTTGTATCTTCTATAAAAAGGTCCATTATGTTCTCCATGTCAAATCTGTGTTGGATTAATCTATCCTGAAATAGCTCGACCCAGAACAAACCCTAGTGAGACACATGCTTCTTTTTTGTTTGATGTTATACTGCTTAACACCATTTTCTGTATCCCACCTCTTATCCAGTTCTCCCCCCTCCTGCACAGTCTGTTACAACCCTAATGACCCTTAGATTTCATCTTAGTTTCTGATGATGCACCACATCAAAGAGCACCTTTAGTTATTATAACACAAAGCCCAACACATGTATAGGTTTATTAACCATTTTGTTTCAGTTTTATAGCATCAGCTTCCTTAACCTCTCCAAGACCTGCAGACAGAAAATATGTCTTGTGTTACAAAGGTCAGTCACACCAAGTCCTGCTGCTAATAGTCTGGCCATTAGATTATCATTTAGCTAATACAGAAGGACTCTTTACTGCCTGCTGACATGACATGAATACACAGTAGGGTACTCAGTGTCACTGCTGTTCCACCCCAAAAGAACTGTAAAATATGCCCGTGCTTCTCAGAGTGTAGTCATTTTTAACCAGAATTTAGTCAAGAAGCTCAGCTACATACCTGTGGAGAGATACCCATTTGTGGATACAATTTTCATTGCCAAGTTAACACCAAAAAAGACAGAGTAAGAGTACACACGCCTCTCTTATACAGGTAAATGAAACTCTCAGTAGGGTGCTCTCTTACTTCCCAACCTATTTATATTATGGTAATCCTTGTTAAGGATATTTTAGGAAAAACAACCAACAAATAGCAGGAGATATTCTCTCGATACAAAATACCCAGAGTGGCACTACTTCTGTTGGTCATGTGTAAATAAATTGCCATAGTGTCTAACACTGTACCTAGGCCTCCTATCCAGGGTATCTATAAACAGTGGCATGGTGGTAACAGAGGATACTGGACAAATACACTTTCTGACACTGTGAGCCAACATTCAAACCTTTGGTGTTCACGTCATACTGACTGCCTATTAATAATAAGTCATATTAAGGAAACGACAGGCTAACAGTTATTATATGTCTATAAGCAGTGCTCATTCTAACTGGTGGTGGCAAAACTATGGTCTAAACCATTGGATGAGGCACATAAGGTCAAAATTATCATGTGTTCTGGTGTCGTACAGTGAACAGTGAAAGATTAAATGTCTTTTCTTCACATCTGAAAAAAGCAGAAGCAAAAATCCAAAGGGACTACAACATCTATCATCACATCACTGTCAGAGTAATGCTACTCTGAATGACGGTCAAAGCATAAACATGACATCTTTTTAATACAGCACCCCTGCCCAAAAACAAAAAGAATACTACGGAAAGATGAGGCCCGAGGGATTCACATGTAACTAATGTCTTCATACAGCTCGGTTTGCACTATCTGAATTACTTCATTAGCTCGTTCTTCTTGTGTTACAGGCTGCAGCACATTGTGCTTATTAACACATCACTTCTAAAGTTTTAGTCAGCAGAATGCTCTAGAACTTCTGCTGCCAATTCTTTTTTTTTTTTTTTTTTTTTTTTTTTTACATTTCTTAATCCTTTATCTCCAGAATATTTTACTGACATTTATAAGACTAGTCTCATAGTTCCAGATAATCTATTCTAAACCTGGTCATGATGATGAGATTTAGAATAGGAGTACAGGGACAATAGTAGGTAGGGAATAATAGATACAAGCAACTATCTACACTTTCAAGTAGATAAATACAGAAGTCCTTGTCCCATCTGTCTTGCACTTAACAGTATCACTTCCCAGGTTGAGTGGAACTGTACATGGTAACTCTGGTATAACTTTGTCTACCCATCCAGTCATCAAGACTAGACTTAAATGCACCGAAAGAAGTGCTTCACTTGACCTGTAGAATAAACTTATTCCACAGGCTAGAAATACACTGAGTTAAGAACCTATCTGTCGAATGAGTTTCCTTTAGTTGCTGGTGTGGCTTTGAGTCCCTAATATGGGTGTTTACAGATACAAAAGGTTTTGAGAAGAAATAATATGTCAAATAGTAAAAGGAAAACTAAATGCTATGATCTGTACTCACTTGGTATCAGAAAGGACTGAGAGTACATGACCAAGACATTAAAATATCTGCAAATGCTTACCAAAACCATATGTGAACTCCAAATTAGCTTCAGAATTCTAAACTTGGAAATAAAGACAGGATACATAATACCACTGCTGCAGTGGTAGTTTTACTGAACATTCAATGCTCAGGTCAACTGTAGCTAAAAGGAGTGGAGTAATTCTAAAGTACTGTCATGAGAGGGTTTTAAATGGAAAGAATCTGAAGTTTACAAGACTTCATCTGGAGTTGTGGGTAGGGTTTTAGGTAGAGCTGTTGTAGGCCCAGGCTGTCATTAAATATCAATATCTACATGAAGCATCCCTTCTTTCCTGCACACTACAAAGAATAAGGACTCCTCCATGAATAATGTCACTGCTCTTTTATTTAAGTACAGGTAAAGGTGCTGTGGTGACATTATATATTTAATGTACCTGCAATACAGTCCATTTAAACTGATGCAGAACTTTAGTGCTACTAAACTGCAAAGTACTTAGAACTGTTGCAAGTTAAGTAATTGAAGCCAGGCATTTTTTTTGGTTGTTGCTAGGCTATTGTCTCCTCCACTGGCATGATAAGGAAGACAAAAGCTGTGGGAGCAGTGCAGACGGATACACATACCTCCCTGTATCTTACCCACTTGGCATCACATGTGAATTAGCTGTTAGCTGCCTCCTCCCCCGGTCAGCAAAGGTTGAATAATACAGCATAATCACAGTACAGACAGACAAAAGCTGTGGGAGCAGTGCAGACGGATACACATGCCTTCCTGTATCTTACCCATTTGGCATCACATGTGAATTAGCTGTTAGCTGCCCCCTCCCCCGGTCAGCAAAGGTTGAATAATACAGCATAACCACAGTACAGACAGATGCAACATTTGTAAAGGGAGAGAGAAGATAGTTTGTTCAACTTCACCTTACAATGAACTATTAGCCAGAAGATGATTAAGTCTGCAAAGCAGTACTTTGTGTCAGTATTCATATTACATATAGTACGGATAATTGTGTATTTTCTGTAGGAGTTTCAAAAAAGGCTGTAGACAAAAGTTATTATGACTTTAGTTTTCACTTTCTTAATGGAGACAATACATCTCACTTCTCAATAGAACTAGAATTCTGCAAATCTTTAGTTTTCAGATCAGAGCAATAATCACCTCCCCCTCCCATTTAGTCAGTAGGCAACTCCTCCATGTAAATTACAATTTGTTTGGTGCCCTGACATTCGTTCTCCTGGAGACCTTTGACATTCTGAGTCAGCCTGTAACTGTTACCATAGCAGTGCCCTGGAAAGCTACACCTTTCAGCTGCTAATATGACTTGATCCTAAAATCTTTCAGATAATGGACAAGGCCTCAGAAGAAAAGCTCTTTTTGGATTCTCTTCTCCTTAGCCACTCCCTTCTGCATTCCCAGATAATTCACTTGCAAATTGACCTTAGTCAGTCAGCAGTAGGGGCAGCAAGCAGGTCTCCACACAGTGACCCTGCCACACACAGGTTAGAAAGCAGCAGGCAAAAGGGACAAAAAACTAGAAACATCTGCATTACACATGGGGGGGGGGGGTGAAGCATAAACTATGGGACCTATTAGAGTTGGTCTTTGCACGAATGTGCCCCCTCACTTTCATGGGTGAGCCTGGGCAGTGCACCTCCTTGAGAAGTATTTGTAGCTTTGGCACAGGCACTGCAAGAGAACAGGTGTCTTTGCAACAGCTGGTGCACTTAGTGATCATCTAGTCAGCACAACCATAATAACTCAGAAAAAGTGGTGCAGAGCCATTACAATGAAATTGCTTTGTTCTGTAAAATGATGCCACTCTTTTAGTTACTGGTTGCATCAGGTTACATTGACAGAAGTAGCCTGGCTATCCACAATATCAGAGCTTGTTTGTTTGTGTCTTTCGGCTTTTCCCGGTTAGGGGTCGCCACAGCAGAACTCTGGTCCGCTAATGATTGGCAGTAGATTTTTACGTGCTGGCTTGCCGGGCCTAAAGCACAACCTTCAACGAAGGAACGCCCATTCATGCATGTCGAAACACAGAAGACGCTCTAACTGAGAATCGAACGGGCAACGTCTAACTGTGAGGCGACAATGCTACCGCAGCACCACCAATATCAGAGTTAAAAGCCCCAAAACCCATTAGATTCTATTTTTTTTTTTTGGTTGATGCTTTCATTAAAATTGAATTATATATTTATTTATTTCATTGCCTAAGCTCTGCGGTTTAAACATAATCTCCATGATGTTACAACAACATAGACTGCTGGCACCAAACATATTCCAATGTCAAAAAAATTAAGGATTAGACTTTACAATTAATTAACAAATTAAACCAAACCATTCTACAAACACTGTCATAAACCATCATTTAACATTCCATTTCAGTTACATTAATATTCCACAACAGAGGCCTGGATTTACACACACACGCACACACACAATCACAAACACACACACACACACACACACACACACACACACACACACACACAAGCTGCAGTTCATGAATTAAGCTGGCAACAACTGTGTCAACACATTTTAGTAAACTACGTGTTTCACTATGAAAAAAGTTTGGTTTACAGGGAATTGCTGCCTTACAACATTTATACAGTTTCTGAAGAAACAGGCTTTAGGTTTGGCAGAATTAACTAATTTCTGCAGTTTTTTTTTCATATTTTAAGGAAATATAATAGACTTTAAAAAAAATTGCTCTAATCCAAGTCTGGCGTTATGCATACATAATTCCTCTCCACAAAGGTGGTAAGAACACAGACACTACCAACTTCAGACCCATAGCTATACTCTCTCCTCTCTCTAAAATTCTAGAGAAAGCCATCCACTCCCAGCTCATGCCCTACCTAATCCAGCACAAACTCCTCTCTCCCACCCAGCACGGCTTCCACCCAGGCCACAGCACCATGACAGCCCTCATTTCCTTCCTCGAAACAGTCAACCTAGCACGTGAGAGCGGCAAATACGTATCTTCTCTTTTTCTTGACCTCTCAAAGGCATTCAACACTATTTCCCATTCCCTCCTCCTGTCCCAGCTCTCACACATGCATCTATCTCCTCAACCCTAGACTGGTTCTCCAGCTATCTTTCCATGCGCCAGCAAGCTGTACAATCGAAAGAGTCAACCTCCCCTTTCTTACCTACACCCACAGGAGTTCCCCAAGGATCAGTACTTGGCCCTCTGCTCTTCAACTTATTCATTAACAACTTTCACCTCTCCATCCCTGAAGCCTCAGTCATCCAATACGCAGATGACTCCACTATCATCTGCTCAGCCTCCTGCCCCTCCAAACTTCTACTTAATACCCAAACAGCCTTCTCCAAAATTGAATCATGGATGCAATCGCATCACTTGGCCCTAAATGCCAACAAAACAAAGCTAATGATATTTACTCCCACTAAAACTTCCCAGTTCCACAAAGTCCAATTTTCCATCAAAAGCCACAATAACACCCCTCTTGAAATCATTCCTAGTACCAAACTACTTGGCATTACCATCGATGAAAACCTAAAATTCGACTCCCACATCCTCTCAGCAATCAAAAAAACCCACCAGAAAATCGGCCTCCTCTACAGACACAGCTACTACCTTACTCCATCTTCCCATCATACCCTTGCATCTACCTTCCTTCTCCCCTCTCTCTTGTATGGTGCTCCCCTATTCTCCAACCTACAACTCGGACTCCGTGCTAAACTTGAGGCCTGTTACAACAAAATCTGCAAATTTGCAACCAATTCTGAGAACTCTTCCCATCACTGTCACTCCCTACACACCTTAAACTGGCTAGAACTCCACAACCACCTAAAGTACCTACAACTTACAACAGCCCACAAACTCATCTTTAAACCAGCAGAATGCCCCACTCTTGCTAAATCTCTAACACCCTACACACCTACCCGTACCCTGAGATCCACAGGCCAAAACCTCCTGCATGTACACAAACCCATCCACCCAACTGGTAAACTACTACTATCCCACACTATAGCCAAACTATGGAACAATCTCCCCACACCACTACGTAATATACCTAACCACAACAATTTCAAATCCATGATTCTCTCCCATCTCTCCTCCAAATGGGAATGTCCTTCACATGCTCCCACCTAAAACACGCACACTACTAACCACACCTAAATCATCATTTCTTTGCCTACTTTAACTTAATTCAGAGATCTTGCTCAGAACACCTTTTCATAAATATTTTGCATGCATGCCTCTGGCCTACCTTACTCATATTCTCAAACTTTCATTGTTTGTTTTTCTTATCCATTGTACCCATAATATTGTTTTCCTCTGTAATATTGTTAATTTGTCTCTATTCGTATGTATTTGTATGTCTGTTTGGGGCTTTTCCCCTCGGATCTCCACTGAAAAAGGGTAATTCTTACCCAGCTGGACCAACCCGGTTAACAAATGCAAATAAATAAATAAATAAATAAATTTATAATTTTATAGGATCATCTAGCACATGAAATTACATGCAGTGTTGTCAGCCTGTGGGAGCATGTGCAGTGTGTCAGTCTGTGAAAGTATGTGAAGTTCTGTCAGCCTTTGGGAATACTGTACATGTTATATGTCAGCCACTGAGAGTGGATGCTGTGCATTAGCCTACAGGGGCATGGGTAGTGTGTCAGCCTTTGGCAGCATGTGATTTGGAGGCCTGATGGGCAGGTGATGAAATCCGCAAGCAAAGGAGAATAGTACTGCTGGAATTGAATTCAACCTCAAGTCTTGGTGAGTACCTTCAAGAGGTGGACCCTGTTTTTACAAAATCTTTCCAAGATGTCACCATTATATAGCTTGTATTTTATAAAGCATACTTCATGGACAGACTGTCCGCGTTGGTGGTGCTGCGGTAGCGTTGTCGCCTCACATTAAGACGCTGTCCGGTTCGATTCTCAGCTAGAGCGTCTTCTGCGTGGAGACATGCGTGAATGGGCGTACCTTCATTGAAGGTTGTGCGTCAGGGCTGGTAACTTGGCACATAAAAATCAACTACCAATCATTAGCGGACCGGAGTTCCGCTGTGGCGACCCCTAACTGGGAAAAGCCGAAAGACGCATCATCAATATTTCATGGACAGAAGTAAGTCAAAACTAAAAAAGACAGCTGGGTGCACAAGTCCCAAGATAAAAGTGCCCAATCCTGGTAGTTGCACTGATGCCAGGACTGGAAAAAATGAAAGTGTAGAATCCTCAAGACATGGAAACATTCCTGCAATGAGGTTAGGCCAGGCTGAGGCAGAGGATGGCATCCCTGTTGTTAAAGCAATCTTCTTCTTTCAGCTTTTGCCAGTTAGGGGTCGCCACAGCGGATCACCTGTCCGGTCATGATTGGCAGTGGAGTTTTACAGTGTCGAGTTGCCAGCCCGTCGCCCAACCTTCCACAGAAGGCACACACATTTCACGCACACCTAGGGCCAATTTAGAGTGTCCAATCTACCTACAGCATGTCTTTGGGATGTGGTAGGAAACCGTTGCACCCGGAGGAAACCCACGCGACCACAGGGAGGACATGCAGACTCCACACAGAAGGCACCCCATCCGAGGATCGAACCGGAAAACCTCTTGCTGTGAGGCAACAATGCTAACCGCTGCACCCCAATCCACAAAAACCCAAAAACTGACAGACCAAAAAAAAAAGCCATAAAGATAGTAGAGTGGACTGTTGAGGATAAGAAAGAAATTATGTATTGTTACTATTGTACTAAGAAGCCCAGAATTTCTGAATAGAAGAAATTCAAAAGATTAAGAGAGAAATTAGAGGAAAGAAAAATAATTGCACAAGAAAAATTGTCTAAAACTTCAAATGCAAATTTGTGTTTATTAATACCACAGATTCATAATATGTTACTGATACATGTAACTCAATATGAATTGCACAAGAAATCAATTGTGGGCACATACAGGTGATACAAAGAGCACTTTTGGCTAATACCAAACATTGAAACAATACTAATTTCATGAACTTCAATCATGCTTTAACTTAAGAATGAGGTCCATTCCTGTCATGGTATTTGAAACTCAGATGGTCTTGGAGAAATTAAACCTTGGAACGATGTGCAGTATGGTAATTGTGGTGTTTCAGAAATGGGTCTAAGCTAGGTCTTAAATCAATAAATAAAAAGTAAACTCATATATACGAAAATAACGAGCTCCGTTCAGGATCAAACCAAGCAGTCAGTCAATCCAAGCCAAAGTATGGGCAAAGTAAATGTCTGTTCAGACCTTGTGCCGAAGTCTAGAAATAAAGGCACAATGCAAAAGCATACAATAAAAGTCTGAATTTAAATAAAAATATAAAATAATAAAAATATATATACACGTGCAAAGGCAAAATCTTATAAAAATAATAGAAATAAAATCATATATAGTATATATCTGATTACTTTAAATAATATATATATATGCAACTTCTAAAAAATTTTTAAAAACTTAAAGTAATCAGATATTATTTAAAGTAATCAGATATTATATACTATATATGATTTTATTTCTATTATTTTTATAAGATTTTGCCTTTGCACATGTATATATATTTTTATTATTTTTTATTTGTTATTATTATATGTCTATCCCTTTAATTATTTAAGTGATAATTCAATTATCTCATTAATTAATTCAGTATTGAGCTATATATTCAGTTGCTTGAAAGATACATTTGTGATGGTTTGAAAAAGCTACATAGTGAAAGCGCTTACCGTTTTTGTTTCAATAGGACGTTTTTTATCTTTTATACCATTGGTCTTAGAATGTGGAACATTTGTGGATACCTACGAAGTGGTTCCTAAGGTCTGAATAGACTTTTATTGTATGCTCTTGTATTGTGCCTTTATTTCTAGACACTGTAGTGTGTATAGTTAGGAGGGTGGGGGGCACAATTCCCCACATTGAGGGTTGTGGGGGGTGTAACCCCCACCTACTTAGCTTTTATATTTCTGAATATCATTTCAATGAAAGCTAGCAATACAAAACCAAAAGTAGGTGGGGGGCTATGCCCCCCACTCCACCCAGTGTGCTGCACAACAAGGAAGAACTGGGGGTAATAATGTAACCACAATGATCAATTCAAGCACCCAAAGATATAAGCAATCAAGCTCAAGCTGTTCCAATAACGACTCATTCTGATTCAGAATTGTTAATGTTTTACCCTGAGAACTGCTACGTTAATTTAGTAATTCATTTTAGCTGGGCTATCATCCTTTTGTCTTTACCTTGTTTCTCATTTTAACATTTTGAATTTGACTTGAATTGTGAATGACATTTGCAGGCTATATGAAGACAGAAACCTTTCATACTATTATTGAGGCATACAGTACGAAAATAACAGGAAATCTTTGTGAGAAATGTGGAATCAAAGTGTAGCCCTTGCAAAAAGATATAGAGAACCCTTGTTGACAACAGAAATTCACAATTAATGGGAACACTGCTGACATTACACTTGACACTGGATGAGAATGTAATACTTTGTCAGACTCCAAACTTAAAGAATTAAAGCTCTAAGGCATCGACTGTAAATAAACGTACTTTATTAATAGATTTCAGAGATAACTATGCCATTAAAGCTTCTAGAGCATAGTGTTACATGAGATCAGTCACTACAACAGGAAAAGAAGTTTTAACTTACTGAAGAATCTTGTAGCTGATGCATCAACTTTAAAGTAATATGCTATGTCTGGTTCAAGAGGGCTTACAGATGCACAGAATAGATATGCTCAGACTGAGAAAAGATGCTAGTTACTGTGGATGGATATGAGAAATTCCATATATATATATATATATATATATATATATATATATATATATATATATAGTAATGGCAGCCTATTCAGTTTCACTTTATAATCATTGCATAGCTTCATGTTCTACTGTGCTGTTCAATACATCTACCAAGAGAAGACTATAGCAATCTTAAGACTTAGACAAAACTACGGATATCTGAAGAGCTCACTTCACATTACTCAGGAACAATCTTGGAATTGGTGACACTATTTAGCTCCTAATGTGAGTAGGAGCAGAGGAACACAGATTCCTAGCTGCACAGAGGTGTAGTAAGACCTGCTTTTAGGTTACTATAGATTAATGACAGAATGACTATCAGTGTT
This sequence comes from Protopterus annectens, assembly GCF_019279795.1. NCBI lineage: Eukaryota > Metazoa > Chordata > Ceratodontiformes > Protopteridae > Protopterus > Protopterus annectens. Next base: position 1,665,381,508 of record NC_056741.1, on the reverse strand, counting down.
GAATTAAAGTCTCCACCTCTTTTACCCTCGGGGTAATTTAAAAACAACTGGTCTGATTTCCTTATAGTCTTGGTTTTGTCAAGATAAAACTGAAGCTGTCTATGTACATCCGGAGTGTGCAGAGCTCTTTCTAAAGAGTTTTGGGGTGAAGGGAAAAGCTAGGAAGGGGGATAGCTTGGTTGAGCGATAACTCATTTACCACCTTAGGCATAAAGGAGGGGCTGGTGCAGAGACGTACCCTGTCATTGTGGCATGCCAAAAAAGTTGAGGAGGCCATAGGGGGCTGGAGTTCAGAAACCCTTCTAGCAGAAGTGATTGCCAGTAGCGAGACTGTTTTCCAGGAGAAGTATTTTAGAGAGGCAGAAGCTGCTGACTCAAAGGGGGCCAGGGTCAGTTTTTCCAAGACAAAGTTAAGATCACAGGGGGGTAAAGCTGGTTTCCTGGGAGGTCTCATGTGAAGGATGCCTTTCAGGAATTGTTTGGCTTCGAAACCTGGAAGTCAAGGGAGGAAAGAGAGGCAGGCAAGCAGAGATAGCCGACGTGTATTTTCACTGAAGAATATGTTATGCCAGCATCCAGCAACTCACACAGGTAAGATAGAAATGTATTATATGTATAGATCTGCAATCATGGGACTCCACACATATCTGCTGACCTCAAAAGACCCAAATGTAGTGAAAGTTTTGAAACATGAGGATAATTAATCTAAGATGACTTCTCTGCTTAAGCTAGCAGAAGCTTAACGGCATCAACCAGGAATGGAAATCAAACCAGAAGTAGTTAAAACTTAGGCAGCAACTGAATGTGCCAAAAAACAAAAGAAAGAATATAAGCTGAAGGATCAGATGAGAAATCAAGAAATGTGGAAAAATCATAAATATAGTTGCAAGTACAGAAAACTTCTGGAAGAACCTCATATTGATCAGGAATGAACACAGGAATAGTTAAGGAGAGGCAAATTCAAATCAAGAGATGAAAGGCTAATAGTGGCAGCCCAAGACAGTGGGCTGCGTACACGTTGGTTTATACAGTGCATTGAACATGTGGGAGAAACAGACAAATGTTGGTTTTGTAAAACCAAACTGGAAACAGTCACACAGCTCATTGCTGGTTGTGACATACTAATGGTAGAAGGATTGTATACTGAAAGGCACAATAACGTGACAAGACTGTCGCACTGGGGATTGTGCAAACATTATGGTTTTGAAGTGGTTGAAATTCACTGGAAACATAAGCCACAAAGCATCATAGAAAATGATGAAGTCTACATCACATGGGATCATCCATTACCAACAATTCAAAGATAGATGCTAGAAAACCGGATATAGTGGTACAGGAAAAAGAAGACAAGAGTAGCATTGAGCATTGAAATCGTCACACCCAGTGACTACAGTTTCTTGCATCCAGAGAGACACAAAGTCATAAATGAAATGAAATGAAAGCAATGTGGAAGAAAGATACACAGGCAGTTCCAATAGTATTAGGAGCAAAGGGTCTTATAAAAAAGAATTTACAGTCATACTTGGATATGTTACCAATACATGTAACTCCATACAAACTGCAGAAGGAGTCATAATGTGCAGGTGCTGCGAAGAGCACTACTGGCTGACATCAAAGACTGAAACAATACTAATTTCATGAACTTTAATCGCACTTTGACTTAGGAATGGGGTCCATTCCCATCATGCTATTAGAAACCCAAAAGACTTGGAGAAATTAAAAAAAGTAAGATAGAACTATGGGGACTTCCACTGTTAGTGGGTCCAGGTAACATGAGAGACACCAGATTGAAAATATTTTCCATTTGGATAAATAAGATTTTCTAGCACTGGGTTTCCTGGCCTCTTGCAGTACCCTGAGCACATCCTCTGAATAAAGGTATCTGAAAGGAATCAAGGCCCTGTCACCCACAGCGTCATCTGTAGAGTTGGCAGGTGAGGCTGGATGAGGGTTCCCTTGTGTTGTGTGAGTAGGTCCACTCTGTGGAATAACTTGTGGTGATTGCCCTTGGCTAAATGCAGGAGTAAGGGGAACCAATGCTGTCTTGGCCAAAAGGGGGTCACCATCAAAATATTTAGTTTGTCCGGCTGAATCGTTAATAGGACTTTTAGAATGAGAGGTAGGAGAGGGAATGTATATAGAAACATCCCTCAACATGAAAGGTTGTGTGTATCCACTTTCAAGATAAGAGTGTGTGAGTGTCTGGAACAACTGAGAAAGTTATCTGTTCATGGGGGAGGCAAAGAGATCTATTTGTGGAGTCCACACAGCCTATCTGGACCTCACCAAGGCCTTTGACACCATCCCCCACTCTGGAATCATAGATAAACTTACTAAGCTGGGCATTAATCCCTACATCACTTGAAGGGTTGCGAACTGGCTTACTGACAGAACCCACACTGTAAAAGTAGCTGACTCCAAATCCAGCTCCAGACAAGTGACAAGTGGAGTACCATAAGGTTCAGTCCTGGGACCTCTCTTGTTAGGCATCTACTTCTCTGAAGTACAGGCCAACACTGAGGGACTCTGACTAACAAAGTTCGCAGATGACTGCAAACTGGGAGCCATTACTGAATCCCCAAATGATGTGGATATTCTACAAAAGGACCTTATAGAAACAGATGTTTGGTGCCAGAGCCATGGGCTCAAGCTCAATGCCAAGAAATGTATAGTTATCCCCTTTGGGAAAAAACATGTACCCATGAATTACCACATAGGTGGCAGTACACTAAACACCAAAAGTGTGATAAGAGATTTAGGGACACAGGTGGGCAGTGGTCTCACCTTCGATAACCACATCACCACAACAGTCAGGAAATTCTTCTATGTGGCACACCTCATCACTAAGGGCTTTTCGTCCAGAAAAAAGAGGTCATTGTCCCGCTGTACTTATCCCTCATTAGACCCATTATAGAATACAACACCCTGTTTGGTATGTACCTCTCAAGACATCTGAAACAACTGGAAAGGCCACAGAAATACCTCACTAAAAGAATCACAGGCCTAAAGCAGATGCCCTATGCTGACCATCTAAAAAAACTCCAGCTATACTCTGTCGCATATCGTCTACTCAGAGGTGATCTCTGCTTAACATACAAGGCCATGTCAAACCTAGAGCTGTTGGACATGCTGCACCTAAAGAAATCCCACACGCTCCAGGGATCTAAACCTTGTCATCACAATGAACAAAACATGCTGGAGGGAACAGACTGCCCATACATGTCAAGCAGAGCGCCTCTTTGGCCCTCTTCAAAAGGAACCTTGTGATTGGATGGGAGATAGGAAATTCACTCCGGGCATCACATCAGTCGCCCTGCAAGACAGGGGTCCAGGGAAGTAAATATTGTGGGGAAAAAATAGCCAGGGAATTATTATGGCTAGGCTTGTATAGGCCCTAAGGCCAATAGCCAAGTACCAACCTATGAACCTAAGTACCCCATTGGTGGACAATGTCCAAGAACATGTCCCTGTGAAGCATCCATTCATGGGGTTGTGGTTTGGATTTGCTCAATGTGTCTGCCAATACATTCAAGCTTGAGGGAATGTATACTGCTTGAAGGTGTGCCTATAATTTGACAGCCAGCTTCCACAATTGCAGGGCTACTCTGCACAGGAGGTAAGACCTGGTCCCCCTGTTTGTTCTCATACCAGAGCACTGTCATGTCTGTGAAAACTTTTAAGGGCCCTGGAATGAAGAGAGACTGAAAGGTCTAGAGTGCCAGCAGCAGTGCTCTCATTTCTTTTATGTTGATGTGATCTTTTCTTTGAGAGGGTGACTAGGTGCCTTGTTCTTTCATGGAGCCGAAGGCTGCTCCCCAGCCTCTGTCTGAGGCATCTGTGTACATCTCTTGTACTGATGAAGGAGGATGAAGTGGGATGCCTGGGTTGGCAAACAGTTGTTGAATCCTCCAGGTTATTTCCCTCTTCAGGCAGGGAAGAAGGAGAATTTGGAACTTCAGAGGGTGTGCATGTTGTACCCACACTGATTTCAAGAACCACTGCAATTTCTTCATGTGCATTTTTGCCAGAGGGAGCATAGGTATGCCATGAAGCCCAGGATCCTGAGAAAGGTTCTGGCTGAGATGTGTGAGAGAGGGATGAGGCTTTGAAAGAAGGCACCAAGCTCCTAGACCTTCTGAATGGGAAGGTAAGCCTTCATGAGGTCTGTTTGGATCCTGCATTGTAGGAAAATGTGGTCCTTTGATGGGGAGTGACTAGATTTTTGGTACTTTATAGTAAATCCCAGGGAAAAAAGGATGGAAATTGCATGCTTGAGATCTTGCTGTAGCACCTCTCGACTGTTTGTTTGGAAAAGAAGGCCATCTAGGTATGGGAAAATCTGGATGACCTGTAGTCTGCAGAATACCAACACTGGTGCTAGATACTTTGTGAAAACCCTTGTGGTGGTAGAAAGACCAAAGGGCAAGGCACAAAACTGAAAGTGTCCAGAAGCTACAGAGAACCTTAAATATTTCCTGTACCTGGGATAAACTGGAATATGAAGGCAGACATCCTTTATGTCTATTGAGGCCATAAAGGCTTGAGGTAAGATCACAGGGAACAGAGTTTGTAATGTGAGCATCCTGCAGGTGGGTACTTTCAGGTAGGTGTTGAGGAAGTAGAGGTCTAAGATGGGTTTCCAGGGGCCTTCTTTCTTTGGAACTAGAATTATCATCCTGGAATAAAACCCTTTTGCCTCTTGATGAATTGGGACAGGTTGAATGGTACCTTGATCCAGCAGGTTTTGCAACACCTGTGTAAACAGTGGAAGTTGGTTTTGGGTGGTTGGGGCATGCTCCTGAAAGGAGGTAGAGGCTCCCAAAATATGAAGCATCTGTTTTTTATGATAGAAAGCACCCAAGAATCTTGAGTAATGTTTTCCCAAGCTGGACTTGAAAGAGAAAGGTGAAGAGAAAGGGGTGGCAGTGATATGGGGTACAAATAGTCAAATGTACCCTGGCCTGTCTGGAAAGGGCTGTCTTTTGTGGTGGGGCTTGTTGAGGAGTCCTAAATGCTTGTTGTCTCTTTCCAGATGTTTTTGTCTTAGATTGAGGTGGCCTGGCTTGTCTTTTGACAAAAACTGGCTTAGAAGGGTAATTTCTCTGGAACTTCTGGACAGGAGATACCAGGAGGTGTTTTAAGTCCTCCTACTTTTCTCCTGTAAAGCTTTAAAAAGATCAGCAGCCACAGGGCCAAACAGGGCTGAATTGTCCAGAGGATCATTCATCAATTTTGATTTGATATCTGATGAGGGTTGGAGTCTTAACCATGCAAATCTTCTAAGAATAGATCCTCAAAAGCCTCTGAAGCATCATAGCTACATTTAATTGAGTGGTGGGTGACCTGAGAGGTTGCACCCACCAAGGAAATAGACAGACATTTATTCTCAGAATCAGGCAAATCTGAAATGATTTTAGATAACTGGGACAAGAGATCTAGAGAGTATTTTGTCATGTGGGTTTTTAGTTGATCGTCGAAAAGGCAAGGTTTGAGAACATATACACGTTTTCCCCTAGTCTCTACAAATGTCTGCTGTCTTTGTCAGAAGGGAGCAGGGAGGTTGAAGGAAGAAGCCTAGAGGGTTTGTTTGAAGCCACAGTGATGACCGATGGGTCAGTGGAGGGTGCTTTGAATAAGAACTTGCAGTCTGCAGGCAGCTATTAAAATCTGTTTTTTTAGGTCCAGGAGGCTGTGAATCTGGAGTTTTGCTTGGAGATGCAAATACATCTAAGAATGCAGGAAGGATAGGGGGACAGCTGAGAGACTGAGGATGTCCAGCTGCAGTAAGTCATAGTAGTGTTTCTGAATATCTGACATTTCAGTGCCTTCCCACTTGAAATGTTCCCTCATCTTGGTCAAGATGTCACTAAAGGAAATTTCCCCTGCTGGTGAATCGGCCCCACTTGAATCTTCCTCTGGGGAAGCATCTAGTGGGGAGGGGGGATCTGTGTTGAATAGGCCAGTGACTCATCATCAGAAGATTGTTCCTCTTCTGAAGAGCTTTCTTCTCTTACCCTCTTTTGAGGTGAAGCAGTCCAGAGGGAAGTAGGTACAGTAACCCCTGGATGGGGGTTGTAAAGGACATGAGAGCACTAAAAATTCTCTGAGAAAAAGGCTGCCAATCCTTTTGAGAAGCAGATGGTGGATTGGGCCATGGCCCTGATCATATTTCCAGACTAGCGATCATCTCAGGAGAGACATCTGGTACTGGATGTGCAGCCAAAGCTTCTGGCCTGGGTTTCTTGGCCTTCCACTTCACTAACAACTTAGCCTCTGATCCTGATGGACCCTCCATCCTTTTAGTGAGAAGTTTTAACTGCTGATTTTCTAAGCAGATGGAAAGAGAATTCAGCCTACTTCTTAAAGCTTTGGGAGCAAAGGATTGGCAAATAGGGCAAGCCTTATGGTCATTGGAAGGCCCAAGACAGATAAGGCACTGTTGGTGGTTGCCCTTATATGGAATCTGACATCCACATTGGCATTTGCCCTTCTTGGATGACATTAAACCCTATACACAACCAAAAAGTATAAAAGGATTCCCCAATGGTGCATTTATCTGAGACATTGAGACTGAATTTTTTTCTGCAAGCAGACCTTAAGTACGGAAGATGCAATCTGTCTGGCAGCAAAGAAGTTCTGAGGATGTGTGTGCATATGTCTCTTTTATGGCCTACTTCCGATAGCCTATGTGAGATGTACCATGCACCCTAGGCCGTAAACATGCTTGTATGCTGACCGACATCGGGTCGCTTAGCAGGCAATCTCCCTCATGTAAAGAATACTGCAACAGCAGAATAGAAGGACATCTGCCTCAATGTTACTGACAACCTTTTCTCTTATCCTGCACTGATGTAGCTTGTGAGAGGTGCAAATAGCCTCTCACATATGTCAGTAAGCAGCTTGCCATCACCACAACACAGACACCTAACACTAAATCCACTTATACTGAGGTTGTAAAGAGATCATACCCAGGTTTCCTAGACACCTCTACACCAGACTTCAGACAGTAGTACCAGATATATGAATACTGCCTCACCCTCTCCTGAGAGGAGCTATCAAACCCGCATCAAAGAGGTCTCCAGACACTGTAATCACACATGGTAAGGTAATAGTAATAGGGGACACAGTGATGTTTCACTCACCAAGCTGAGCAAAAACAGAGTATGGCCACCAGTCTCTCTTTCAGGCACCTGGATTCATACGACTAGAGAACGTTGGTCTCTTCACCACAATTACAGACATAACACTGTAGTGGGTCATGTCAGTGTGAAGGAACTTAGATGCTCCACTCTACAGAAGATGCAGAGAGACATGTTTGAGCAATCCTTGCATGTATGTGAGAGAGGAAGGATATGTATCTTAATTAGTATCTTGCCATTTCCAAGAATGATATCACAATTCCAAAACAAAAATAACTGGCTTCAATTACTTACTAACTGGTGTCATTTCAGGGGATCTAATGTGTATCAGCATGGGAGGTGATGGGTTACATGTCAGCTTGTTTCACCAGGGATTCTAATGTGTATCAGCATGGGAGGTGATGGGTTACATGCCAGCTTGTTTCACCAGGGATTCTAATGTGCATCAGCATGGGTGGTGATGAGTTACATGCCAGCTTGTTTCACCAGAGATTGCCTGCTTCTCTCCAAGGCTTTCACACAATGCCTAAAACTTTTCTACACTTGTAGTGTCACTTTAAGACAAGGTCCAGCTTTTGGACATTACAACCTAGTAAACTGCAATCTGCCTTACATTACATTGACTCTGCTTAATGCTAGGAACATAAAAACAAATCTTGACCTTGAAATATTCTGACACTCCAGCAGATACATATACATATGTATGTCCATAACTACATACATAAACATATGTATATCCGTAACTACATACATAAAGGGCAGATAGCCTAGTATCAACCTATGAACCTATACTAACCTTAAAAGGGCTATCTTCCATGATCTACCATACAGAGGCACAGTCAAATAATCTAAAAGGGTGGTGAAAGCCAAACACACTCTGGCTAGGCTTATAAATGCCCTAGGGCAGATAGCCTAGTATCAACCTATGAACCTATATGTATGTAATTACTGAAACGTGGCTTCAGTTTACTAATAGCATTGCCTTCACACCAGGCTACTGAGTCTTTCAGAACATTAGATCTTCTAGGATGGCAGAGAGGAATTTAGAAGGTATCTGTCCTCTAATTCTTGCCAACTACCTCATAGCATGGATATGGATCTCCTGCATATATTAAGCAAACTAAATAAAGCCAAATTATCACATTAATGCAAAATATAGCTCCCTCTAAATGTCTCCTGATAATCATAACACCCATGATAAGTTAAATGGTATACCTATAATCCCAATATGCCAATACTGGGTGACTTTAACTACCCATCCATTAACTGGAAATCTTATAAAACAAATACTATACCCATCAGCTCCTCAATTTTATCAATACTAACTCCATAGGTAAAATAGCCCAAGTTCCTGTGATAACCCTACCCTGGCCCAGTAATCAAGGAGCCTCAATCCTCACCACTAGCACCAGTGAGGAATGTGCACATTGGGAGGATGACAAGTACACACACAGTAAAGTACACTTTCCTTTAAGAACACACAGAGATCACAGTCAGTCTGCGGCTGGTTTCTCCCTCTCTCTCCAGATCCCCAATAAGACTCCCCACTGGCACAGCTATAGGGGTCAGATCTCAGCCAAGTGGTCAAGCCAAAACCTCCAGCACCCTCTCTGTTCAACCAGTGCTTCGTGTCCCTGCCCAAGTAGCTGACACACACACACTTTGAGATTTGATTTATATATAAACACACAGACACTCTTGGGGAAGGCTGGCACAGGTTCTCTAGCTATGCCCCCTTCTGCCCAGACTATACAGTAGTACCACCTGCCACAAACCAATCTTACTTAAAAGCTACTATAAAGCCCTTACCAAAGGGTGCCCAGTTCTACTGTGTAATGTTAGTGTTATCCAAATACTAAGTGTGACCAGAACTTTTAAGGCTAATTTAGGAGTGGCTTATAAGTATCACCAAATACATATGCAAGTACTCAAACAGCTTAAATATCTCTAAACAAAACCAGCCACAATTAAAAGGTTTAAATATATTTAATAATAAGTAATGAAAGCACAAGACAATACTCATTAACTCAACACAGTGACAACACAGTTCAGAATCACATGAAATATTTTAAAACAACACTGCAGGCTCACATAAATATAGAAAACATGTATACTAATCTTGCTATATTCCTATCTATCTCTAAGAGAAACCATGTTCTAAATAACTTACTTACAGAACAAGGCAAATACACATGAGAAGTGCTGAAAAGATGTTTACAGGTCCAGAACAAGATAGAAAATGCACAGACTTTCTCTTTGAGATAGTTGTTAAATTACTAACAAACATTTCTGCTGAATCATCTCACATTACATCATTCTTGTCATCTCTGCCTTAGTTCTCAGGCTAGCATGAACTTAAAATTCAACATGTCTCTGTTAAAAATACTTAACTCTCAGAAGCTGACAGTTCTCTCTTATAAGCTTGCCAAAAATTGGAAGTCGTAAAACAATTACCTTGGAAACTTGTAATTACCTCTGTTTCCAGACAATAGGAAAGTCTACAACTCTAGACATTGTGTCTGCTTTGAGCTGAAACAGAGATAACAGTCATAAACAAGTTCCACTTATTTTCTTAGAGTTTGCAAGTTAACTCTGTATATTTCAGCCTTTACCATCAACACATACATTTACATAGGCATGTAGTTTATACACATTTCTGCTCTCTTCCATCAGGGTGCACTGTGGTTACAATCCTGAAGCTCAGTACAGAACATATAGTTCTCTTGCATTTCTAAAGCAAGCATACAAACCATATTACTATTCAAAAATGACAAAGAATTATTTACAAAATTCTATTCAGCTGGGCTGGCAGCCTTCATAATCCACCCCCCTTCTGAGAACTCAAGCCAGTTTTTCACGTGACCCTTGAGAAACATTGCTTGAGAGAGTTGAGCCTATCTGGGAATACCTTACCCCATTCCCTGTCTTGAGAGCCCATCTGCGTTGGCATTGCTAACCCCACTGTGGTGCTGCACTGTCATATCATATGCTTGCAATCCTAGACTCCACCTTAGCAACTTGGCATTTTTACTGACTGGCTCGATGTAACCATGTTAGGGGATTGTGATCTGTAACTCAGGTAATTTATTTCCATACAGATAAAGCTGAGACTTCTGCAGTGCCCACACTATGGCTAGACATACTTTTTCTACAGTTATATAACATTCCTCCCTGGGTTGGAACCTATGACTGAGATAAACCAATAGGTGCTCTTCTCTCTCCCTCTGAAGAAATCTGGTTAAGTACAGCCCCCACCCCATGGTTTGAACCATCCACCTGCAAAACAAATTATTTGCTATAATCTGGACTGGCTAACACAGGGGGTCCTCCCAAAGCTTCTTTAAGCTTCTGGAATGCCTGCTCACATCCTGTGGTCCACACTACCTTATCTGGCCTGTTTTTCCTTGATAGGTCTGTGAGTGGAGTAGCTATGGTACTAATTGGGGACAAACTTTCTGTAGTACCCTGCTGTCCCCAAAAATGCCCTCACCTGCATTTTGGTAGCAGGTGCAGGCTAAGCCTGAATGGCTTCCACTTTGGCAGGTTCTGGCCTGATCTTACCACTCCCCACTCTATGTCCCAGGTAAGAAACCTTTGCCATACCCACCTGGCATTTGCTGGGCTTGATGGTCAACCCTGCCCGCTATAGTCTGTGCCACAGCTCCCTGACATGATGAAGGTACTCTGGCCAGGAATGGCTGTAGATGGCAATACCATCTAGGTAACCAAGGGCAAAATCTCCTGCTAGGATATGATCTACCAGCCTCTGGAAAGTTGCTGGGGTATTTTTATCCCAAAGGGCATCTTTGTGAACTCATATAAGTCAAAAAGAGTCACAAAGGCTGACCTCTCCCTAAGCACTGGGAGTCAAGGGCACCTGCCAGTAACCCTTGGTAAGATCAATGGTAGTAAAATACTTAGCCCCACCCAGCTTTTCTAGGGCTTCATCTGTCCTAGGCATTGGGTAAGCATCTGACTCTGTGTGACTATTTAATTTCCTGTAGTCCACACAGAACCTAGTGTTGCCATCCTTCTTTGGCACCAGCACCACTGGGGAGGTCCAGCGACTGCTGGACTCCTGAATTACCCCTAGATCCAACATCTCCTGTATCTCCTCCCTCAGACTCTGTTTGACTCTCTCAGACACCCTATAAGGGGCCTGCATAATAGGCCTTTGGGGTCCTGTATCCACCTGGTGCTGCACCAGGTGGCTGCACCCTGGTTTCCCAGTGAACATGTCCCCAAACTCCTGTAACACTGTTCAGATTTCTTGAACCTGGGTAGGAGATAGCTGCTGGGACATTGCTACCCCTTCCACTGAGGTGTCAGTCTGAGCCTCACTGAGGAGATCAGTCACCAGATCTCCCCTCAAACTCCTCCTGTAATCCATTGCAAATATTCAGCACAAGGGCCTCCCTATCATGGTAAGGTTTCATCATGTTAACATGTACAATTTGTGCCCCTGCCTCCTGCCTAGCAGTTCTACCATGTAGTTAACATCACTGACTTTCCTTACCACATTGTAGGGTCCTTCTCAAGCTGCTTGCAGCTTGTTGTGTCTGACAGAAACAAGAACATTACCTGCTGCCCTAGAACATACTCTCTTGCTCAAGCATTCCTGTCATGCCAGATCTTTTTCTGTTGTTGGGTTCCTGCCAGGTTATCCTGGACCAAGCCCATGAGTTCCCTAAGCCTTGTCATGAGATTTAGGACATATGCCACAACAGACTCCTTGTGGGATTCACACTCATCCTCCCACTCATCTTGAATTAAATCTAGAGGCCCCCCTCACTCTATGCCCATACGGCAACTCAACAGGTGAAAAACCTCTGGATTCCTGGGGCACCTCTCTGTAAGCAAACAGATAGGGCAAATATTTGTCCCAGTCCCTCTTAAACTAGTCTGCAAATGCCCATAGCATGTCTTGAGTGTAGAGTTTAACCTCTCGACAAGACCATTAGTCTGAGGATGGTAGGGGGTGGTCTTCAGATACTTCACCCCAGAGTACCTCCACAGACAAGCCAGCAGGATTGACATGAAATTGCCACCTCTGTCAGTCAGTATTTTTTTGGGAAACCTACCCTGCTGAAAAGCATTTGCTATCTTTTCTGCCTCAATGGAGGACAGAGCCACTGACTCAGGGTATATGGTAGAATAATCTACTACCACTAGGATATACTTTTTCCCTGTGGAACTTGGGGTACTCAGAGGCCCCAACAATATCCATAAGTACCCCCTGAAATGGCTCTTCAATCACAGGCAAAGGCATCAAAGTAGCTTTCACCTTGTCTCCTGCCTTGCCTACCTTTTTGACACTGCTCACAGGTCCTGCAGTACCCTGTTACATCTCTGGAAATCTCAGGCAAATAAAAGTTCTGCATAATATGTCTCTTTGTACGTTTTATGTCCATACGACCTACCAAGGGAATATCATGGGCTATGCTAGAAGTGCCAGATGGTAGGCTCTGGGCACTACCAATGGCTGTACTTTCTCATCCTCTAGCCCTCTCCTCAGGGGGTCCACTCTCTGTACAGTAACCCTATGTCTCAGTATACAGATTCTCCCTTCCCTTGAGAATCAGGTGCTTCACTAGCTACCTCTCTCAGGCCTTGTAATGTAGGGTCTGAGAGCTGAGCCTGTCTCAACTCTCTCTTTACAACCCTTCCAGCTCCCCTTCCACAGGAATTCTGGTATCCACTGACAGAAGTGCCTCACTGTCAGTCTGGGTACTACTACTCACCTCTACCCTTGCTCTGTCCAAGGGAACATCAGTACAAACAAGCAGCTGTGGCTCACCTTCAGTCTCACTGCTACAGGGTAGCTCCCTTCCTGAAGTAACCACCTCACAGGCCTGGCTGCAAGTGTGCAGTCTGTCTGGTTCTCCTCCAGGCTACCAAACCCACATACTTGTCTCCAAGCATGACTGCGTGTAACTGCATGAACACACGGGTACTGCATTATCAAAATCCTTCCCTATCAGGACATCTGCAGAATGGTAATTTGGTACCCTTGTTGTCTCAAGACAACCTACTGTTGGCATTTTGCCATTCTCACTTAATGGTGCTCCCACCTTGCCTCCATGGACATCTTTATGCTACATGGCTCCACTGGTTGCATTTAAAACATTTGATCCTAGGGTCCTGGATGTGTACCTGGAATAGTGGCTTCCCCTGCTACTGGCAGATTCTGTTGGAGCAGTCTGGGCTGCCCACCATGGGTTCCCTTAGACCCATGAGCAGCACTGGGTGTCTCTTTCCTGTGCAGTGAGGCCCTGCTTGCTAGGTATAGGTCTCCCTTCTTCCACAATGCATCTACAGTAAGGCATTGTCTATCAGCTAACAAGATCCACATGTCCTCAGGCAAAGTGCTAAGGACTTGTTTCCTCACAAAAAGGTCTGCCAACCCTTTAGAAGTGGTGACCTGACATCCACTCACCCACCTATGAAAATATGTGCTTAGTTCAGCAATATATTCACACACACTTTCAACTACCTTACGTCTATGCTCACAAAACGTTTTCCTACAAGCTTCAGGTGTTAGCTTAAAAAAATCTAGTAAACACTTCTTTACATCATTATAATTTAAAAAGTCATTATCAGACAATTTGGACAGAACAGATACAGCTTTTCCATGGAGTAAGGGGGCCAGGAACCGTACTCAGAGCCCTTAGTCAACACTATATTGTTTACATACCCTCTCAAACATATGAATGAAACTATCAAAATATCCCCCTCTGTAAAGTGTGGAAGAAATTTACTGACCTTTGTTCTTCTGGGGTTCAGTTATTCCCTTCCCCATTACCCTCCATGACTCTGGTGAAGAGTCAGCATCTCCTTTTCATGTTGCCTCTATCTCCTCAGCTTCAGGATGTTTTAGTCTCTCTGCTGTTTCTATTTCCAAACACTTGGCCTTGAACTCAAGTCTCTAACTCCAGATGGATTTTTGAAGTCTTCTGTGGAAAGGTTGAGCTGTCCATTTTCTGAGTTGTACATATCCATTGGCAGTCTGATCGTCCTCCTGGCTGCTATTCTCTGAAGCAGCTGTGACTAAAGCTGCAATCATGTCTGCCTTAGTCAGGTTGGCATGCACCAGTCCTTTAGCCTGGCACATCTCAGACAACTGGCTTCTTGTCACCTTCCCACATCCTCTGCTGACATGCTTGCCTGCTCTCCCTGACTAACTAAGCTAACAAAAGAAATAAAACAATTGTGATATGAATTCTGAATGTTCACTGCATAGCTGATTAAGCGTGCAAGCACCTTCAGTGATGACTGTACACAAGCTACAGGAATTTAATATCCACATCACTACAAGCCAATTAATATGTGATGTGACTATTTCATCACTATCAACCAATTAATATGTGATGTGGCTATCCCACCACTGCCAAACAATATGTGATGCCCCTACCCTGGCCCAGTAATTAAGGAGCCTCAATCCTCACCACTAACACCAGTGAGGGATGTGCACATTGGGAGGATGACAAGTACACACACAGTAAAGTACAATTTCCCTTAAGAGCCCACAGAGATCACAGTCAGTCTGGGGTTGATTTCTCCCTCTCTCTCCAGATCTCCAATAAAACTCACCACTGGCACAGCTATAGGGTTCAGATCTCAGCTGAGTGGTCAAGCCAAAACCTCCAGTACCCTCTCTGTCCAGCCAGTGCTTCATGTCCCTGCCCAAGTAACTGACACACACACTTTGAGATCTGACTTATATACAAACACACAGACACTCCTGGGGAAGGCTGGCACAGGTTCTCTAGCTATGCCCCCTTCTGCCCAGACTATACGGTAGTACCACCTGCCACCAACCACTTACTTAAAAGCTATTATAAGACCCTTACCAAAGGGTGCCCACTTCTACTGTGTAATGTTACTGTTATCCAAATACTAAGTGTGATTAGAACATTTAAGGCTATTTAGGAGTGGCCTATACAGTATCACCAAATACATATGTAACTACTCTAAGAGCTTAAATATCTCTAAACAAAACCAGCCACAATTAAAAAGATTTAAATATATTTAATAATAAGTAATAAAAGCACAAGACAATACTCATTATTAACTCAAAACAGTGACAATAGAGTTTAGAATCACAGGAAATATGTTAAATCAACATTGCAGGACAGTCTCACATAAATATAGAAAACATCTACACTAATCTTGCTATATTACTGTCTCTAAGAGAAACTGTGTTCTAAATAACTTACTTACAGAGCAAGGCAAATACAGATGAG
Organism: Protopterus annectens; assembly: GCF_019279795.1. Classification (NCBI taxonomy): domain Eukaryota; kingdom Metazoa; phylum Chordata; order Ceratodontiformes; family Protopteridae; genus Protopterus; species Protopterus annectens. Next base: position 1,665,366,126 of record NC_056741.1, on the reverse strand, counting down.
AAGTGCTGAAGAGATGTTTACATGTCCAGAACAAGATACAAAATGCACAGACTTTCTCTCCGAGATTGTTTTTTGGATTTGTTAGTAATTTAAGAACTAAGTACAAGGTTCTTCTCCGAAAGCCCTACATTTTATACAGTTGGATTTATTATATTAATTTCATTGTATTAATATCAATGTAAAGGTGCAATTGTTTTTAACAATGACATTTAATTTGAAGTTTAGATCACATAACTGTTATGTAGTATTTAAATGGAAGGAAATGAGGTGTTCTTTGTATCTGATGAAGTTCTGTTTTTATGGTGGAATAAAGGAACAAATGCGCTTATACAGCCTTTATTGAAGCTGGTGTTGTTGCCTTATTTCGGAGAAGAACCTTATACTTTGTTTTTTGGATTGGTGAATTTTTGAAATTTATTGAAATTACTAACAAACATTTCTGCTGAAACATCTCAGATTACATCATTCTTGTTACCTCTGCCTTAGTTCCCAGGCTATCAGGAACTTAAACTTTAACATCTCTATTAAAAATACTTCTCTCTCAGAAGCTGACACTTCTCTCTTATAAGCTTGTCTGAAACTGGAAGTTGTAAAACATTTACCTTGGAAACCTGTAATTACCTCTGTTTCCGGACAATAGGAAAGCCTACAACTCTAGACATTGTGTCTGCTTTGAGCTGAAACAGAGATAACAGAGTCATAAACAAGTTCCACCTATTTTCTTAGAGTTTGTAAGTTAAACTTTGCATATTCCAACCTTTACCATCAACACATACATTTGCATAGGAATGTAGTTTATACACATTTCTGCTCTTTTCCAGCAGGGTGCACTGTGGTTACAATCTTGAAGCTCAGTACAGACCATATAGTTTTCTTACATTTCTAAGGCAAGCATACAAATCATATTACTATTCACAAATGATCTATCTAGCTGTGCTAACAGCCTTCACAGTTCCTACCACAGGTGGGTATGTACTTGACCTTACAAAATACTGCCAGTGCCTGCACCCCTACTAACATCATTTCCTCTATGATGAGATCTGACCATGAAACTATCATCTTCTCCCTCAGAACTAGTACCATCCTGCCGAATAATGTTCGCACTCCGGTATTATTCCAAAGCCAACCTAATGCTTACACCTGAGGGCCTGAAAAACTTTAAAAGCACACCATAATATTGCTCTGGTCACTAGGCTGATACCTGCATCTCTGAGCTCTGCATCAATCTAAAATCAATGTATGTAGAACTCGACCTGCATTTTTCACAAATATAACAGGAAAGTAAAAATATACCCTGATGGTTAAAATCCTACCTGACAAACTAAGACCCCATTTCACCCCCCCCTCCAATTTACCACTGTGTTCTCTGTTTTGAATCACTAAACTTATTTCCCCGAAAATCATTACAGACCAGATCCTAGAAGCTCTGTCCAAAACTAAAAACAATATCTCCAACATCTCTGGACCTTTTTCAGCCTTAGTATCACCATAGGAGTTTCACCTGATCAGAGGAGAATGTCCAGTGTGCTAGAGCCCCTGGCAACTATCAGCCAATTATCTTCACCAGCTACAGACCCTGGCAACTATCAGCCAATTATCCTCACCAGCTGCAGTCCCTGACAACTATCAGCCAATTATCCTCACCAGCTGCAGACTCTGGCAATGATCAGCCAATTATCCTCACCAGCATCTGCAAACTATTCACCCTGATTAATATGAATTCATGAAAGGTAAAGCCGGTCTCCGTAATCTTCTTACTTTTTTGAAAATGTAACACAAGTCAAAAGGTTATATTCTTCATGCTGCCTATCTGGACCTCACTAAGGTCTTCAGAACAATTCCCCACATGTCATTATCAAAAATCTCATTAGTGTAAACATAAAACCAAGACCCCATCTGTATGAGATGGTAGTAGCTCAAGTGGATGGAAAAGATGTGTAGGGGTTCTTAAAAACTATTTTCAAAATGCAGAAAATGATAATATTACAAATACAAATGACCCACTCTTACTCTTAAAACTTAAAATCTATACTAATAATCACTACACCCCCTTCCCACTACCTATCAAGAATCAGTCTTACATGACATGAAAACGATCTACAGTAACACCCCCACCCCTAAACTCGTTATCTCTTTATGTGCAGATATTCATCCTAACCCTGGACCCAATCCATCTACCCCCAACCTTACCCATTCCCACAGATCACCAAACTTTACCACTATCAACCTCCAAAGTATTAGAAACAAAATTCCAGAATGCCTGGATATCCCATACTAAACCAGATATACTTGCAACTACAAAACCTGGCTAAAACCATATATCAAAAACTCCGAATTCCTTCCACATGGTTACTCCGGCCTTAGATCAGACAGACCCCGCAAAAAAGGAGGAGGCATTGCCCTGTTCTTCCCACATAACCTTTCTATTATCCCCTACACATCAATTCTCAAATGCCAAAATACTAATTGCCTTTTTAAAACTTAATGATGAATCATTTCAGTCTTAGTATCACCATGAAACTTAATGAATGATGGTTAGCACTCTTCAAGAAAAATCTTGATGATTGGATGGGAAATAGGAAATTCACCCCGGGGATCACCTCTGTGGCTCTGCTCGACGGTGGCAAAAACCAGGGTATCTTTTTGGCTGGGCTTGTATAGGCCCCGGGGCCGATAGCCTAGTACCTACCTATGAACCTATAATAACTGCAAATGCATATGTATAACAACACTATACCTATCCCCAGGGAATAATACTCCCCTTCTCGAAGAAATCTTAGCTTGGATCTCCGCTAAAATTAACAATAAAACAATCATACTGGGAGATGTAAATATAAATTGGCTCAATAAGCCAGACAGTTTCATACCCCCCAGTATCAACCTCTATAACTTTACCCAATTAATCACAGAAATAACCAGACCAGCCAAAAACAATACTAGCAGCTCAATCATACACTGGATCCTAGTTTCTGACCCCAACAAATTCTCTGAAAGTATTACTCTTCCCTGCAATATCAGTGACCATCAACCAGCCTATGCCATACGTAAAACCTCCCAACTACCCAGCCAACATCACTACATAATGCGGAAAACCCTTACCAATTTCAACCCACATACTTTTAAACTATTTAAAATCTATTAACTGGAATATACTAAAGACCCTTCCACTATATGAGGCAGTTGAATTTTTTTATTTCAACCTTCCTAAAAGTCCTAGACAGCCATGACCCTCTCCATTGCAAAAGAGTAAAATCAAAACACACCATCTGGCTTTCCAAAAGTGCCAGACAGGCTATGCTCACTCGACACAAAGCCTGGAAAAAATGGCAAAGAACTAAAAATCTCGATGACCTCCAACTGTATAGACAGCTTTGCAACAAAGTAAAATGTCTAATCATTAATGATAAAAGAAATCACTACATTAAACTACAGCATAATTGTAAGCAAAACCCAAGACAATTCTGGAGTTCAATTTCCTCACTAGTAAACCCTGGTACTAAAAGTAATCCCTGTCCATATCCAGAAAAAACATCATTAGAAATCGCTTCTGTCTTCAATTCATACTTTATAGAAACCATCGCTAATCTTACTGCCTCCTTCCCACCTCCACCTTGTCAAACTAATCACTGCCTCAATAATAACCAATCCGCAGAACCTCCCACTAGAATATTTTCTCTCTCCCCCATCCCTACCTCTACTATAACCAAACTCCTTCTTAAACTAAAACCAGGAAGCAATGCCCCTGACAACCTACCCCCTGAATACCTTAAAATATCAGCTGCAGCCATATCCTACCCTGTTAGCATACTCTTAAATAGATCAATCCAGGAATCCTACATACCCACCATCTGGAAGAAAGCATACATTCTTCCCCTACATAAAGATGGTAATAACTCTGACACCTCTAACTTCTGCCCCATCTCTATACTATCCCCATTTCTAAAATCCTAGAAAAATGCATACGTTTCCAGCTCAAGCAATACCTACTAAACAATCTTCTATCCCCCTATCAACACGGTTTCCAACCCACCCAGAGTACTACCGCTGCTCTCCTACCATTCACAAATACTGTTAACCAAGCTTGCAATGAAGGAAAACGTATCTCCTCCCTCTTCCTTGATCTCTTTAAGGCATTCGACACCATCTCCCACTCCCTTCTTCTATCCAAGCTTTCCACTCTGGGGATATCTCAACCAACTCTATTCTGGTTTTCCAGCTATCTGTCCAATAGAAAACAATCCACTAGATGGCATGCCTCTACCTCACCATTCCTAGATACTCCCACTGGAGTTCCTCAAGGATCCATATTAGACCCCTACTTTTCAGTATTTTTATCAATGACTTTCACTCTTGTGTTCCCAGCAACTCTGTTATTCAATAATCAGATGACTCAATAATCTGCACCTCCAAAACCATACCCAAACTACTCACACACACTTAGCAAGCATTCTCTTCCATTGAAAACTGGATGACTAATAACCATCTTGCACTCAAACCAAATAAAACCAAACTTCTTCTCTTCACTCCTAAAAAAAAATCACTACAAAGAAACCTGACTTCAAAATCTACTCATTTAACAAAACCACCTTAGAAGTCATGTCACATACAAAGCTGTTAGGTGTCACCATTGGTGAAAGCTTAACCTTCGACCAGCAGTTTAACAACAACATTAAAAAAAAACACCAAAAGCTAGGAACCCTATAGAAACAAACACTTCCTCAGCCCCACCACCAAACAAACCCTGGCCTCTATCTTCCTACTACCAACCTTACTATATGGTGTCCCCTTACTCACAAACATTCGCACATGTCTAAAAACCAAAATGGAAACCTGTTATAACAAAATCGCAAGATTCGCAACTAAGGCCACCTACTCCTCCCACCACAAAATAATCTATAATCCTCTCGACTGTCCAGCCATTTCCTGAACTCTAACTCAATACAACCCAAACAGAACCCTCAGATCAAACAATGAGACCTTGCTACTTGTTCAAAGACCTATACTCCCCACTGGTCAGGCTCTCTATTCTTTCTGCATTGCCAAAATCTGGAACTCACTCCCATCAGCACTAAGAGCCACCAGTGATGTTATCTCCTTCAAAAACACCCTACATCTTTATCTAACTACCCATTGGCAATACTTCTGTTCCACACCCCATATAACCTGATCCTCCACAACCATTACTCTCTCACCCATTTCACTATCCATCCATCTATGTTCCTCTACTACTGTCACTCTCTTACTCATTTCACAATTCACCTCTCACACCATCCACACAACAATCCTCCTCTATTCTTTTCTACACTCTAACTTATCTTTCAACCACCACCTTGCCACCACTTGTTAACACTATTCTACTACACATTGCCCTCTTAAATACTCATAGTCATCAATCACTTCTTCCTTCCTTATACTTCATACAACATTATGACCCATTTAAGATTGCTAAATGTCTTTATCATATAGATAAGTAATATTAACTTGCTGTAGTTAATAGTAGTTTTACTCCAATTTGTAACTTAGTTTGTTGTATTAATGTTAATTTTACTGTATGTTGTACTTATGTCTCATTGGAGCTTTTCTCCCCAGGCCTCCACTGAAAATGGGCTCATTCTGGCCCAGTGGACATTCCTGGTAAACAAATGTAAAATAAATAAATGTACAAATGTTATAATATAAAGAAGTACAAAACAAAATTGAAAGTACACAGTCACACAAAAAGCAAAATGCAAAAGGCACTACATATGAAAAAATGATTCCCCCACAACCCTTTTGGAATGGGTCTATATTCAGTCACCGAATGGCAAAAGCATTGAACGGCATGTTCATCGAGCATGCTGTTCATCGAACCATTCGAGTAAGATCAAGTTACAGTAGGTATCAGGAAATCTGCCCTTTCCCCATATCTATATATATATATATATATATATATATATATATATATATATATATATATATATATATATATATATAAATAGTGGGGTATGTGGGTGACTGCAGTGAATGGCAGTTTTCATGTAAACCAAAAGCCAAGACATGATAAAATGTCATTCAAATTCCACATTTGTTGCACTGAATGGCTTCACACCTAAGCAAACCATATAAACAAAAATGCAGACACTATAATTTTACCTGTGGCTTCCATTCAGTATTGCCAGAGAGTTTTATAATCTCCATGCAAAATGCTATGAAAATATTAACATTTAAGCTCATGAAATGAAAAGCGGTTGTGTTATGTCATACCAAAATCCATCAATATATATACAAGTGAAACAAAATGTACATGACATTTTCCCCAACATCAAACTTGTGACATTTCCTTTCAGTCTGTGCCTTATGTTTCATATTGCCCTTGATGACAAGCTTATTCAAAGAAAGTTACCAAAGGAAACCTCATTCAGGGTACTGATAAAAAGGTATCACCTGTGTTTGATGCCTGTCAAATAATTAGCAGATAAGGAAGAATATATACCTTCTAAATAAAAATCTGCAATAATTCTTTTGTACCACTGTTTCCTATCTTTTTCTAATGCACTGATACTTAGTTTCCAAAAAAAAAAAAGTACCTGTCTTGATAATCTCGCAACTTACTATTACAAATCAGAGAATGTCTCCTGTTTGTAAAAAGAATTCCCAGAAATTATGATATTGCAGGTACATATAAAACCCTAAAATTATTTGGCTTATCATGAATAGCAGTCAGGCAAAAAGCAAATGTAAAGAAACAAGGAAAATACACAGATGGACTAACCACAATCTACCTTTGGATATGTCATTCCAAAGTTCAGTTCTTTACAGAGGATTCAAATGTGAAAACCCAGAAAAGAGGCAAAAAGTTATGGTTAGCGTTTATTTTTCCTACCAAGTTGTTAACATATACATCCCAGTAAAGTGGCTTATCATGCCCATCAATGTCCTATTGATAAAATAAACCCTCTTCCTGAGAGACAAATTAAAAGTCTTCCTAAGCACAACTGCACTGTGCACACTTGCAGAAATTCAGTCCACAGGTGTGGGATAGTTGGACCACCCAGGACATGTATTTTCTCATTCTGTATGTCTCAAACAATATGCATCCTGAAGGGAGTTCTATAGGCCAAGATCCCCCTCTATCACATCAATTCTAGTATGTCTGCAAAGGAGACATCCTACAGAGGTGACTGTGGGGAGCCCTATCTATCCTCCAAATCAGTAACTAAAGGGTGGGGTTCCCAAGGGTAGTGTATGCCTTCTGTCCCATGGTGTCCTCTTCATCAGAGGGGCAGGGGATGAGTCTCTTGACTCCTCGGAGGACTTATTTTTGCACTTCAGCAGTGAGTTTGAGGTCAACAAGATGACTCTGACATGAGGATGCCAGAGCAGAACAAGACAAGACTGAATGAGGGTGGGAGGACTGTGCCTGGTGGAACCTGTGGATTCACTCTCTTGGCTGAAAAAATTATCCTCCCTTGTACTGGGAAAGCCATTCCTATGTCCAATGGATCTAACAGACCTTCCCCAACGATGAATCAAATTCTATATTTGAAGTTCAAGAAACCACCACAGGATGGACTACTGAAACTGAGAAGGAAACCAGCCCCAATAAGGGGATCAGAAATGAGGAATCAAAGGGAGAAGTCTCAGATACCACCAGTGGTGCTCTGGAAACAACACAGTGAAACAGAAGGCATCGATCTAACTCCTTGGATCAGAGACTCAGACATATCTGACAATGTTGGAGTAGACTGAGTCAGACTAATGAATCTCAGAGCCAAAGAAACTTGGAATGCTGGTCTCTGAGCCACAGGATCTGGAAGAAACAGGTCCAAGGAAACCACAGATAAAATTCAGACCAGTAAGGGAGCCTGGACAGGGGTAAATTAATGGATCCAACTGCCCTTGGAGCCAAAAAGGATGGAAAGATTTCTATCTCAAAATGAGTATTAAGAAATTTCTGCATTAGGTGATCCAAATCCACTTGGATGTACTTCTATAACACCTGAAGGATCACGTTGAAAGAGCAGAAGATGGTCTGAAAGAAAGACAGTTCAATTTCTCAGCTGTAGGATTTTTTTTGAGAGCTCAGAACATAACAGTATGTGTAGGTTCTGGATCCAGAGGAGGAGTAAAGACAGGAGTTCAAGCCCTACACTCCCCAAGGCTTGGAACCTTTGGAGTCAGTGTAGGAGACAGTGTCTCACTTGACTTTGTATTTGGATCTGACTCCAATTTTTTTTACTTTTAAGTCTCTGGATTCAGCATGAGGCCTTTGAGGACTAACTTATTCCTCCCATCTGCTAAGGCTCTGGGTCTAAAGGCAGTACAGATTTCACACCTAACAGAGAGATGAGGAACTCCGAAGCAAACAACACATAAGTCATGGAGGTCCTGAGTTGGGACCTTATGCCTACTTGCCACATTTTTTTAAAATTGGTCAATTTCTCCAAAGTGAACAGCTAGCAAACAATGAACACTGATCATCTGTATTTCAAAGGCAGCAAATAAAATCCTAAACTACTCTTAACAGCTATGAATATCAGAAAACCAACCATTAACTACCACAGACAACCATGAGAAAGAATGCAGTCAATGAAAGTAATGTAAAAAAGTGGCACCAAAACATATGCCTGTACAACATCCCAAGTCTGGGAATGAAATATGCTGCCTAAAGCTTTATGTTCATCACAATGAATCCACTTAACCGTGTCCTGTCCTTGGTCAATATCATGGACAAACCTCAATGAGAAAGATCACCTCCTGGACCTGCCACCCTTTAAGGTCACACACCCCAGGACTGACTAAAACTGAAAGCAACATCATAACTGCAACTGTAAAATCTTTGCAAAAACAAAGTTAGAATTGCACAAATCATTCTCATGCCAGTTCATAATGTCAGCCCTGTCACCATTCTTAAGAATAAATTGTATAACCAAGTTTATCACTGTATTATATGCCATTCAATCAAAACATACACACACACACACATAAAAAGTGTGTTTTTGAAAAAAAGATTCATGTCCACATACAAAAAAAAAAGGCACTATCTACATTAACAGAATGTAATGACCTATTCAATTCAACCATTGTTATGGCTCCTTCTAAATCACAACTCTGCTATACAGAAAGCACTGAAAGTTGTTTAGAGGTAAAGCTGAACTCCCTTCTACACTTTACTCCAGTCACATAATCACACAGAACAGATTATTTAAGAGGCAGTTCAGTTGTGTGCAGATTTACACAATTTGTCGCATTCTCAGTTCTTTTAAGTACTTTTCCAGGCAAAGGAATAACTTCTTCCTTTTAACCTCTCAAAAAACACCTTTGCCTACATAAAGTGTCATGCATACACTTCACATTATGCTCATAAACGAAATGTTCAACTTGAAGGCAGGTCATGTCTTTAGCCTCTATCACGCTGCCATATTTTATCATAAGAGGAGAATATTGCTGACGTTCAAACCATCTAATTTTACAGAATTCTCTTAAATATTCCTTTTAGTATTTAATTTTAAGGGACATCCACTAAGTAGTGCATTAACATTAAAAATCCCTCATAGAAGAATGCAGTAAAAGAAACAAAAGCACCTTTTTACATGAGGGTTGCACAATCCTCATATTGCATTATGTGCAGAATTCCCTTCCCTGCTGTTATCATTGAAGGATGTATCCAAAAATCCCCCAATGAGCGCAATGATTAGTAAAATTTAAGACATAACACCTACCCTCATCTTGGTGCCAAGATGTCCCTTAATATAAGTTATGCAGACTGTTTTCTTCTATGGTGTGCTCAATCCTATATTTAAAGCACCCATGCTTAAGTAGACTATACATAACTTAATATTGTATAACTGTTTCTATACTGTTCTCATAAAGCCATAATTAAAATCACAAGCAAGGATTATGTCTGTGTCGACTAACAAAAGGGGTTATAAATCTTCAGAAAATGAACTCTATGGGAATAATCTAGAGGGACGTACAGTGGATATAAAAAGTTTACACACCCTTGTTAAAATGCCAGGTTTTTGTGATATAAAAAAATCAGACCACAATAAATCATTTATAATAAAGAAATAACTCAGTTTGTCCGCCAAGGTATGAGGCATATTATCCAAGACTATGTATATAAAATAGCAAGTTTATTAAAAGGATTAGCACTTTCACAAATGTGTTTCATCAGATTCTATACAAAATCAAACTAAACCATAATTACTTTTAAAGCAGCAAACACCAATCATAAAGTATTAACAATTAGTGATGTAATGGCCATGCCTTTAAAGCAGGCTTTAAAGGTATAGTAAAATTTAAACCTGGGGCTGTATGAGCCTGCAACATGGCTATCCATTTCATTTCAGAAAGCTCTGCTCTGTTCACAATATCACCACCCCTAACATCATTCTTAATCAATTCAACTACACTAAAAACAAAGGAATGTTCAGAATTGAATTTATTATGTTTATAAAGAGCATTAAGACAGTTCTTCCTTCTAATATCACCTAGATGCTGTAGTACACGTTCTTTGAGCTTCTGATTAGTCTTACCTATGTAGAATGATTTACATTCTACACATGTAGCTAAAGAAAACAGATTTTCAGATCTACAATCAGCATGTAACTTAAATTCAAAAACCTTACCTGGGTTCCTATTAGAACCTCGAGCACTTTAAATGTCCAGCGTCATATGGTCGACATCATATGATCGACATTTCAAGCATTTGAAGGTTAAGCATAATGGCGCCGTTCAGTGCAGAATGGGAGAATTTCCCTTTTCTGCACTGAAGTGCGATCTCGGAGTTGGTATATTTAAGTAGGGGGGGTGGGGGGCTTGCCCCCCTGCCTGCACCATTAAGGTAAGTTTTTTTTTTGTTTTTTGTTTTTTATTATATATTCGAACTTCGATCATATGTTTTCAACCATATGGGATTCGAAGTTTTGAAAGTTTGATTATATAATATAGACCCCCTTACATATAGAATGATTTACATTCTACACATGTAGCTAAATAAACCAGATTTTCAGATCTACAATCAGCATGTAACTTAAATTCAAAAACCTTACTTATGTAGAATGATTTACATTCTACACATGTAGCTAAATAAACCAGATTTTCGTATCTACAATCAGCATGTAACAAATTCAAAATGTCTAGATGTATAAATGTATTTATACAAGACATATACTTACATGCTCTGCATGTTCTACAAGGAAAAGTGCCATGCTTAACTTTAGCACTGTCTTGTTTTTTAAAAAGCCTGTAGCAAAGCTCTCTTTTTAATGACAAATTATTTCTGAATATAAAATTAGGCACATCTCCAACAACTTCTTTAATTTTATCATCTGTACGCAAAATAGGCCAATTATGTTTAATTGCGTCACAAACTGCATATTGCTACTATATTTCAGGGAAAACCTGCATTTACAATAGTGCTGTTTATACAGATAGGGTTCCCCTACAGTAGCTCTCAAGGCATTAACCTCTTCTAATTTACTCTTTACACGCGTGCGTTACAGCCCCTATTCACAAATGCATTAGTTAGGGTACTAGTAGCATGGACATAATCATTATTATTAGTATGTAGTCTAGACATCCGCAAAAATTGGCCTTTTAAAATATTACCAAAAATCCTATAAGGGTGCATACTATTTCTACTCAAAGAGAGTATTTTTTCTACATTCCTTCCTGAACATTAAGGAGTCTATACATCCATCATCCCTATGAACCAAAGCTGTATCCAAGAAATCAATACGTTCTCTAGAGCAATGTACAGTGAATCTAAAACAAGAGCTATTACTCTCCAAATAGTTAACAAATTGATATAGCTTGTCACAGGTCCCTTCCCATAAAATAAAAATGTCATCCACAAAGCGTTTATAATAGATAAGCTGGCTCTTAAAAGGATGCTTTTTAAACACGACCTTATCCTCGCAATCTGCTAGCACCAGATTGGCATAACTATTTGCGCAGGGTGTGCCCATGGCAACACTCTGCGGTTGCCAGTAAAAAGTATTGTCAAATACAAAGATGTTATATCTCAAAATCAGATCCAATAAAGCACAAATTAATTCAATATGTGCATGTGTTATATTATCAAACTTATTTAAAAAATTACATATACAATCAACCCCATACATATTGGGTATAACTGTAAACAATGTATTAATATCTAAAGTAACAAAAAGAAAATTCTTATTTATAAAATCTATGGCACGTATACTTCCAAAAGTTAATAAAAAAGCTTCAGTGTCTTTCAATACAGCAGGAGCTCTTTGTAAAAATGGAGGAAGCTTTTGTTCAACAAAAATTGACAAAGGCCCACCCTCTCCCATTAACTATAGGTCTAATGGGTGGATTTACCCTCCTCTTATGTTCTTTAGGAAAACCATGCAGGGAGTGGGTCACTGGATGTTCAACAAACATAAAATCAAATTGCCCCTTAGTCAACATATTACTTAAAAGTAAGTCTTCAAAGGAAAGATGAACTTCAGTAACAAAACGATCCACTTCATATTTAAAGATGGTTATATAAGTAGCAGAATCATGTAAAAGTTCAAACATACTTTCCAAATAACCATTAGTGTTTAACACAATTGCACCAACTTTGTCCATAGGGCGCATGCATATATTAACATTGTCTTTCAAATGTTTAAGAGCATCGTTCTCCTCTCTGGTCAAGTTAAAAAACTTATTATGAAACACATTCGTTATGCCATACAAATCAGTTTCACATACTTTAACAAATGCCTCCAAAACCTGTGGTAAATGAGGATTAAAAAGACTGGGTTTCTTCAAAACCACATGTGTTTGTAGCTGCTCTGTCCCCGCAAACATAACTTTTAAAGCAGCTTCTCTCGCAAATTTCAGTAAATCTATCAACACTTCATGAATCTGAAAAGGTCTAGCCAGATAAATATATAAATATTATTTATACATCCCAATACTTCTAGACATTTTGAATTTAAGTTACATGCTGATTGTAGATCTGAAAATACGATTTATTTAGCTACATGTGTAGAATGTAAATCATTCTACATAGGTGAGACTAATCAGAAGCTCAAAGAACGTGTACTACAGCATCTAGGCGATATTAGAAGAAAGAACTGTCTTAATGCTCTCTATAAACATATTTAATTCAATCCTGAACATTCCTTTGTTTTTAGTGTAGTTGAATTAATTAAGAATGATGTTAGGGGTGGTGATATGAGCAGAACAGAGCTTTCTGAGATGAAATGGATAGCTATGTAGCAGGATCACAGAGCCCCAGGTTTAAATTTTACTATACCTTTAAAGCCTGCTTTAAAGGCATGGCCATTACATCACTAATTGTTAATACTTTATGATTGGTGTTTGCTGCTTTAAAAGTAATTATGGTTTAGTTTGTATAGGATCTAATGAAGCACATTTGTGAAAGTGCTAATCCTTTTAATAAACATGCTATTTTATATACATTGTCTTGGATTATATGCCTCATACCTTGGTGGACAAACTTGAGTTATTTCTTTAGTTTTGCCTTGTTTACTGCAGTTTGTCCTTTGGTCATTGGTATTGTATTATTTTCTGTACAATGAATCATTTCAAAACTTTTCCCACCTTTAACGTGACATATAACCTGTATAATTCAATTGAAAAAACAAACAAATCTGTTAGGAGAAAAATATAAAAAAATAAAAAACGTACAATAGGCTGGTTGCATAAGTGTGCACACCCATAAACTAATACTTTGTTGAAGTACCTTTTGATTTAATTACAGCAGTCTTCTTGGGTAGAAGTCTATCAGTATGGCACATCTTGACTTGGCAATATTTGCCCACTCCTCCTTGCAAAAGTGCTCCAAATCTGCCAGACTGAGAGGGCATCTCTTGTGTACAGCCCTCTTCAGGTCATCCCACAGATTTTCTATTGGATTTATGTCTGAGCTTTGGCTGGGCCATTCCAAAACTTTAATTTTCTCTCTGAAGAAAGGTAACGCCAAAGCATGATACCTGCACCACCATGCTTCACCATGGGAATGGTATTCTTTTGGTGATGCGAAGTGTTGTTTTTGCGCCAAATGTACCTGTTGAAATTGTGACCAAGAAGTTCAACCTTGGTCTCATCAGACCATAACACATTTTCCAATGTGCTTTTGGGAGACTTGCTGTATTGTTTTGCAAATTTTAGCCAGGCCTGGATGTTTTTCTGTGTAGGAAAAAAGGCTTGCATCTTGTAACCCTACCCCATAGCCCAGACATATGGAGAATATGAGAGATTGTTGTCACATGTAGTACACAACTAGTACTTGCCAGAAATTCCTGCAACTCAATCAGTGTTGCTGTAGGTCTCTTGGCAGCCTTCCTGACCAATTTTTGTCTTTTCATCAATTTTGGAGGTACATCCAGTTCTTTGCAACGTCACTGTTGTCCCATATTTTCTCCACTTTTTGATGACGGTCTTCACTGTGTTCCATGGTATATCCAATGCTGTGGAAATTTTTTTGTACCCTTCTCCTGAGTGATACCTTTCAACGAGATCCCTTTGATGCTTTGTAAGCTCTCTGTGAACCATGGCTTTTGCTGTAGCAGGCAACTGAGTAAATGTCAGGAAAATCCTACTAGGACAGCTGAACTTTATTTGGGGTTAATCAGAGTCTCTTTAATTGATGGCATAAGAAGACTGAATGCTGTAATTTAATCAAAAGGTGCTTCAACAAGGTATTAGTTTAATGGTGTGCACACATGCAACCAGCTTATTGTATGATTTTTATGTTTTATATTTTTTCCCTTAACAGATTTGTTTTACAATTGAATTGTACATGTTATAGGTCACATTAAAGGTGGGACAAGCTTTGAAATGATTTATTGGGGTCTCATTTTTTATATCACAAAAACCTGTTATTTTAACAAGGGTGTGTAAACTTTTTCTATCCACTGTATATATAGGTTCATAGGTTCATAGGTAGGTACTAGGCTATCGGCCCTGGGGCCTATACAAGCCAATTCTATCCACTGTATATATAGGTTCATAGGTTCATAGGTAGGTACTAGGCTATCGGCCCTGGGGCCTATACAAGCCCAGCCAAAAAGATACCCTGGCTTTTGCCACCCAAGAAAATTATTTTCCTGTGCCACTGTCGAGCAGAGCCACAGAAGTGATCCCCGGGGTGAATTTCCTATTTCCCATCCAATCATCAAGATTTTTCTTGAAGAGTGCTAATGAGGAGCTTTGTTTGATAAAGATAGGTAGTTTATTCCAGAGTATGGGAAGTCTCTGGGACAGGAATCTATCCCGCCGGCATTTTCTGTTTATTGTGGTGACAAGGTTAAGGTCCCTAGTGCATGTAGATTGGAGGGATTGGGATTTCTTTAAGTGGAGCATGTCCAACTGCTCTGGGTTTGACATAGCTTTGTATGTTAGGCAGAGATCACCTCTGAGTAGGCGATATGCGACGGAGTAAAGCTGGAGTTTTTTGAGACGGTCTGTGTAGAGCATCTGTTTGAAGCCGGTAATCCTCTTTGTGAGGTATTTCTGTGGCCTTTCCAGTTTTTGTAGATGTCTTGTGAGGTACATACTAAAAGGGGCGTTGTACTCTATAATGGGTCTAATGAGAGATGAGTAGAGGGGAACAATGACCTCTTTTTTTCTGGATGAGAAACCTTTTGTGATGAGGTGTGCCACGTAGGAGGATTTCCTGACTACTGTGGCAATGTGATTATCAAAGGAGAGACTACTGTCCACCTGTGTCCCTAGGTCTCTTATCACACTTTCGGTGTTAAGTATACTACCGCCTATGTTGTAGTTCATGGGTACAGAGTTTTTACCAAAGGGGATGACAATACACTTTTTGGCATTGAGCTTGAGGCCATGGCTTTGACACCAGGCATCTGTCTCAGTGAGGCCCTTTTGTAGGATGTCCACATTATTAGGAGTTTCGATTATAGCTCCTAGTTTGCAGTCATCTGCGAACTTTGTTAACCAAAGACCTTCTGTGTTAGCCTGTACTTCAGAGAAGTAGATACCAAACAGGAGAGGACCCAACACTGAACCCTGTGGTACTCCATTTGTCACTGGTCTGAAGTCGTATTTGGAATTTGCTACTTTCACGGTGTGGGTTCTGTCAGTGAGCCAGTTGGCAACCCATCTTGTGACATAGGGATTTATACCTAGTTTAGTGAGTTTATCTATAATTCCTTTGTGGGGGATGGTGTTGAAATCCTTGGCAAGATCTAGATAGGCTGTGTGAACCACCTTACCCTCTTCTACTGCTTTGATGACTGCTTCAAAGAAGTCTATCAGGTTTAGGAGACATGATCTGCCTTTTACAAACCCAAACTGGGTGGGGTCCAGAGTTTGGAGATTACCAATGTCTTTGTTTAGAAGTTTCATGATGATACATTCCATGGCCTTGCAGACCAGGCTTGTTAGGCTAATGGGGCAGTAGTTCCTGGGGTCTGTGGTGACTCCCCCCTTGTGGAGTGGGATAACCATTGCTGTGCACCATTCAGCAGGCACAAAGCCTGAGGTGAGGCTATGATTGAACATGGTACTTAGGTGGGGTGCCAGTTTGTTCTGTAGTTCATGTAGAACACAGCCTGGGATGTTGTCTGGTCCCATGGATGCTATGTTCTTGGCTTTGGAGAGTGTAGTTTTTACCTGTGCAGCCGTGATTACAGGAACTTTGCATTCTACCGGTATAGAGATGGACTCTTTATGGGGTGAGAGGGGAGTAAAGTTAGCACTGAACCTACCTGCCAGGATGTTGGCAATATCATTTGGTTCTGTATATTTAGTGCCATTGTGCTGTAACTCAGAGGAGATCTCAGTGTTGCCATCGAGATTCTTGACATAGCTATAGAATGCTTTGTGGTTGTCTTTAGAATCAGTGGTGATTTTGTTTTCGTATCTAGCTTTGGAGGATTTTATCAGGGATCGCAGCTTCTTACTGAGGCTGACCAGGGAGCTCCTCCACTCATGGGAATTTACTCTCTTTTGCAACAGTTTCTTCCTTCTGTTGTACGGTTTGTTTATGGCAGGGGACCACCAGATTGGCTTCCTTTTTTTTTGGAGTTAAGCGTCTTGGTTCTGTTTGGGATAGCATGATCTATGCACTCGTGTAAGTGCTTATAAAGTGCAATTGTGTAGGATTCAGTAGTCGTAACTGTATTGTCCATCTGCATGGATGTCATGAAGTTCACCACTTCTGTCTTAAGAAGCATGAAGTTGGCTTTGGAGAAATTGTTTACCATGGTTTCCTTAATGGGGGGTGGGGGCAGGATGTGGATGAGTAATTAGCTTATGGTCAGATCGGACCAATGAGGCGTTGACTTCAGGTGTGGAACACCGGTCACTCATGTTGGTAATGACTAGATCTAGGATACTGTTGCCCATGGTGGGGGTGTGGATAAATTGATCCAGGGCATTGCAGTTTATGAATTCCAGAAAACGTTGAGCGAAGGAGTTGGTACATGAGTAGTTTTCCCAGTTAATGGTGGGGTAGTTGAAATCGCCCATTATTAGGGTGTTTGGTTGAACCCTAATATTTTCCAGTACATCAAGAAAAGAGTGGGAATCCTGGGGCATGGTGGGGGATCTGTAGCAAGTTACAATTTGGATTGCAGTTTTCCCAGAGTTAGTTGCACTTGGATAACCTCGGCTGCATTATGCTGAGCAACTAGCCTGGAGGTGTGGATATCCTTAATGAATATGGACACACCTCCGCCTTTGGTGTTCTAGTCCAGGTTACATGGCCGAAAAGTGTGGTATGAGATATAGCCCGGTAGTACAGGGGTGCACTCTGGAGCCTTGAATCAGGTCTCAGTCACTGCACAGATATCGATGTTCTCCATTTTAAGGAGTGCCTCGAGTGAGTGCATTTTGAGATTTAGACTTCTAGCATTGAGTAGCATCACCGTCAGTTTTTGTTTGCCTGTTCCTGTTATGGTGGTGAATTTGTCATTTGAACCTTGCCTAAAAAAGGCACTATAGGGGCGGCAAGAACCTTAGCCAGTATCCAGAATCCCAGGGGTGACAGGTGCAGGCCATCTCCGGCAAAGCATCGTGGTCTGTCGACCATGTCATCCCAGGCAGACAGATATTGGATCCCTTTAGAATGACACCAGAAGCTTAGCCAATTGTTGAAGTCAATCATTTTGTCCTTGTACTGCGACATCATCCTGGGTGATGGTAGAATGCTACTCAGGGCTAGGGTCATACCTGCCTGGGCTACAAGATCGGAGAGCTCTTCCATGTCTCTTTTCATGTAGTCCAGGGAGGTACATCTCAGGTCGTTCACGCCAATATGGACAATGACAGAGTCATATTTGTACTTGTTGTGTAGTGACCTGAGTGCATGGGTTATGTGGCGGAGCCTGGCACCCGACAGGCAGCTGACAGTAACCTTCTCCTTGTTTAGCCTGGTGAGTGGGACATCAGTGTGCCTGACTATAGAGTCACCTATAACTAATGTGTTGGGTATGTTGTTTTGCCTTATTGGCTGTGGTTGAGTGGCACACTGAGTCTGCGGGCTATGTGTCATTTGGGTTGCGTTGGGGGGTGGAGGTTGCTTGCATTTCTGCTTTGGAGGTCTCTGTTGCTTGAGCAGATTATTAGTGAGAGCTTCCGCTAATATTTTTGTGTTTCTATGTGTGGATTTTGGTGGTGTAGATTTAGTGAGACTATGTGATGAGTGTGGTGTGGTGCACGTGTTTACCTTCTCCTCTTGACTGTCAAGTTCAGTCTTGGTTGGAGAGAGCTTTACCTCCAGTTTGGCTAGATAAGTGCATCTCTCACAGGTTGTAGTGTTGGGTGGTAGGAGGAGAGGGTTGTCTGTGTACATGAGGCAATTTCTACATTGCCCCAAGATGCTCAGAT
The DNA here is from genome assembly GCF_019279795.1 of Protopterus annectens. Classification (NCBI taxonomy): domain Eukaryota; kingdom Metazoa; phylum Chordata; order Ceratodontiformes; family Protopteridae; genus Protopterus; species Protopterus annectens. Next base: position 1,665,347,307 of record NC_056741.1, on the reverse strand, counting down.
TCATCAGATAGACAGGAGAGAACACTGGGAGCTGACCCTTGGACATGCCTGAATAAAAAACTATTTTCCTCTAAATAAGTGAGGAAAGTGAGTACAAGAGCTGTTTTTCTCTAAGCAAGTGAGGAAAGTAAGTACCAAAACTGTTTTCCTCGAGGTAATGAGGAAGGTTGAGTGCTGTAGTAATTAGTAGGTTATTTAGTGCTTACAACAAGTTCTGAACAAGTGCTGATCACGAATAAGCAAATTCAAGTGCTAAAACTAAGAATCTGTATCTGGACTAAACTAATTACAGGAAAGGGGGAAACAAGTGCAATAAGGTAATAAGGTGAAAAACGTTTTCACTGAAGGTGGACATCTAAAAAAGACCACCCTCTTCAGTCTTACAATGTGAACATCTAATAAGAATGGGATTTTTAAACAAGATAGCAAGACCACAACATGTTTCTGGGCCTGAAGAACAAAACTTCTTATTCCATTACTAAAGTTCAAACTGCTCCTGTTTTACCTGGGAATGCAGCCAATTATCCAATAAACACAATATTAGAAGAAAGGCATCTACACTATTTATAAATAAGGAGGTGACATACATCATTAATCATGCTACAGATTAACAGAAAGTGAGAAGTGTTATCCATTCCATTTGCTTTTAATTTTTTGTGCAATTGCTGTAATTTCTTTTTTATATTTTTGAACCTCATACTAATCTTGGCATCTTTTTCCACTATATCCATATCACCCGAATCTAAGCTATCATCCCCTCCCCCTGTAATCCTACTATATTATTAGTACAACTCAGTTTGTCATTTCCTACCTGTAAACCAGGGAACTGGATTTCAGGACAAACAAAACCAGACTTTGATTAGGACACAAGCAGATCTGATCATATAAGGTTTTATCAACCCCACCTCTCCAGAGAATAAGGCAACTGGTGCAGTTTTTAGAAAAACTGTTGTATTTAGTCTTCACAGATGGATGAGTGTTCTTAATGGTTTTATAGAAGCTCTGCCCTAGTTGTACAGGCTTTGTGAGGGAAGGGGTCAGAATAGCCAGGTGTTTTAATTGGTGGAGGTAAAACATATCTGATTTGAATACGGCCAAATGACCACCACTGTGATGGGGTATCCACACTGGCTAGTGCTCCATTAACCTCTTACAATACTTGTGTTATATAACAATATCAGTTAACCATAAGCAAGATAATTTTTATTTATTTATTTTTATTTTACATTTGTTGACCGGGATAGTCCGACTGGATGCATGTCCATTTTCAGCGGAGGCCCGGGGAGAAAAGCTCCAAGGGTAAGCAGATACAGCATTACATCATATTACAAACAGAATATTTACAGAGATTACATAACTAAGCAATTTAAACAAGTTCCACAGGTTACAGTTAATCCTGAGCACAAGTCAGGATTAAATTAAATTACACAGTAAACTGGTTAACAGATTTTTACACATTCTAGAGAGAGTTACCCAGGCTTGATACATTGACATAGCCAGTTAAGTGACAAATGTTGTTTGAGTCTAGTTTTAAATTGACCTAAGGTGGAAAGTAAGGTAATATCAGCTGGAAGAGAGTTCCAGGATCTACTTACAGAGTTTGCAAAGAGAGAATCACCGGCTGTGTTATTAATTTTGCTAGTCTGAATTAGTAGTTTGTTAGAAGATCGAAGCGGTCTAGGATTGTTATAGGGGGTGATAATATTTTTAAGTGCAGGAGTATTGTCCGGATTATAGAGGATTTTATAGGCCATAATCAGTTGGTTATACGGGATTAGGCTGGGTTGTTCAAGCCACCCAAGCTGATTTAGATTGATGCAATGATGTGTCCTAAAAGGCAGCCCAGTGGCAAACCTGGCAATGTGGTTGTAGCAAATTGAGAGTTTGTTAAGGACAGTCTTGTTTAAATTCGAGAGTAGAGGGGATGCATACAGAAGGGATGAAAGAAGGTGAGAGCGAGCTATGGCAATTTTAGCTGGAGGGGTTAGGAAGGCTTTTATTCTGTAAAGTGACCCTGTTTTTTTATTGATGGTTTTGACAGTTTGGTTCCTTTTTCCTTGTTTAAACAGAACCATGTGTTATTAATTTAACTGACCGAACTGTCCTGCTTGAGATGCCAACATTTTAAAAATGCTTTGACATATGGCTTCTTCAGATCTGGCTGAGAAATTAATCTGGCTGAGAAATTAATATGGCAGTGTAAGTGCTTAGGTCTCCCCCTTTTTATCAGACCTTTTATAAATTTCCAGACCAATTCATCTTGTTTTGAATAAAACAGAATGTGATTTAGCTTTCTTAGTATTAAAACACTTTTGACAGAAATGCAGGTATTGAGTCCAGGTGGTTTGCAAGCATTACTTTGATGATCCAGCATAGTGCTATCTTCTCTAAGACGGCATTCCTGTTGCCTTCAAGAGGCCCCATCACTAATTATGCAGTACATGAAAGCTGAATCTTTCATGGCCAGGGCTTTCCAGGTGGTGCTTCACCAGTGGATTTTTGAGCACTAAGTCTTTCATCTGGTGGGCCATTCTGACCTTTAGTTTGTTAATAGTTTTACCCACATAGAAGCTTCTGCAAGAGCCACATTGTGCTCTGCATATGACTAATGGAGTGTTACAATCACACTCCTTTTGACTTAAGGAAGTCAAAATGAACTGGGTTAATAGAAATGATCAGAGTTAGATATTCACAAAAGGTACAGTGGGGTGGTCCACATTTGAAGGTCCCATTATTTTCCTCCACGTTTTTGCCTTTGCCCTCAACCCAGACTCTCTCATTCTTTGCTCTTCTAAACACAAAAGAAGGCCCAGGTTCAATTATTTTTTGCAGAAGTTTGTTCTCAGAAATGATGATCCAGTTATCTGTTATTACTTTACAGATTTCTTCGTAGTCTGTGCTGAATGATAAAGCAGTGCTTCTTCCTCTCTTTCCATCATTTTTGCAGGTATATCAGTGTCGAAGCTCCCTAGTATCCTACTTGGGGACTCATTTAGGCTTGGGTCATTCTGTTGCTTCAGAGATCTAAATGTCTCCAGGATGTTGTGATTCATTTCTCCCACAGCCCCTGACAAGAAAGTCCTTTTGTATGTTCAATAGACTGGTGGAAAAATATTTTAATCCTTTGGAAACTCTCACAGTCCTCATTCCCTGAGATTTCACAACATTTTTTTTTTTTGTGACTTGAGGTCACCTGCTGCTATTGTGCATCTTTACTGGAGTAGGTTTCCTAAATAGATTGTTAGTTGGAGACCCTTCTCCAGATCTTTAGTTATGGTTAGGTTCCGCAAGTTAACCAGCAAACTTGCAAATGTACAACTTCAACATTTTTTAACATGCTGTTCCACCCCTGCTTCATGCCCCCCTCCCAAAGCAGATGCCATTTGCCTCCTTTGGTTTAAAGACATTAGAAAAAGAAGCACAATGTATGCTTAAATACGTTTCAACAGCTTGTTTTATAACATTATCAGTTTTAAACTGCAGCTTAATTTTCTTCTAACTGGAAAATATTTTTCAGAAGTAACACATTTTCCATGTCATAGAATCCCTCACCACATAAATTAAGTGAACAACCTTACAGGCTAAGGCCTGAGTCTCCATTCTTAAATGAATAACTGAATAGGTATCAGTAACCAGAAAGCTTAATGCCTTCGGTGCAGGGCCTCACAAAATGTGCTGGTGCATTTTAACATTTGGAATGGTAGACATATGAACCACAGACTAGATGGCCTTTTTGGAGAACAAAGGTGAATGACAAGCTGCCGCATTAGTCAATAAAACATAAGGGATCACTCCACTGTGCCTGTCCCACTGAAGCACAGGCACACACAGAACATAAGCAATTACCCCACTCTGGCTGTCCTACTGAAGCACAGGCACACACAGAACATAAATAATTACCCCACTGTGCCTATCCTACTGAAGCACAGGCACACACAGAACAACATAAGGGATCACCCCACTGTGGCTGTCCTACTGAAGCACAGGCACACGCAGAACATAAGTAATTACCCCACTGTGGCTGTCCTACTGAAGCACAGGCACACACAGAACATAAGTAATTACCCAACTGTGCCTATCCTACTGAAGCACAGGCACACACAGAACATAAGTAATTACCCCACTGTTGCTGTCCTACTGAAGCACAGGCACACACAGAACATAAGTAATTACCCCACTGTGCCTGTCCTACTGAAGCACAGGCACACACAGAACATAAGTAATTACCCCACTGTGCCTGTCCTACTGAAGCACAGGCACACACAGAACATAATTACCCCACTGTGGCTGTCCTACTGAAGCACAGGCACACACAGAACATAAGTAATTACCCCACTGTGGCTGTCCTACTGAAGCACAGGCACACACAGAACAACATAAGGGATCACCCCACTGTGGCTGTCCTACTGAAGCACAGGCACACACAGAGCATAAGTAATGACCCCACTGTGGCTGTCCTACTTAAGTACAGGCACACACAGAATATAAGTAATTACCCCACTGTGCCTGTCCTACTGAAGCACAGGCACAGACAGAACATAAGTAATTACCCCACTGTGGCTGTCCTACTGAAGCACAGGCACACACAGAACATAATTACCCCACTGTGGCTGTCCTACTGAAGCACAGGCATACAAAGAACATAAGTAATTACCCAACTGTGGCTGTCCTACTGAAGCACAGGCACACAGAGAACAACATAAGGGATCACCCCACTGTGGCTGTCCTACTGATGCACAGGCACACACAGAACATAAGTAATTACCCCACTGTGGCTGTCCTACTAATGCACAGGCACACACAGAACATAAGTAATTACCCCACTGTGGCTGTCCTACTGAAGCACAAGCATACAAAGAACATAAGTAATTACCCCACTGTGCCTGTCCTACTGAAGCACAGGCACACACAGAACATAAGTAATTACTCCACTGTGGCTGTCCTACTTAAGCACAGGCACACACAGAATATAAGTAATTACCCCACTGTGGCTGTCCTACTGAAGCACAGGCACACACAGAACATAAGTAATTACCCCACTGTGGCTGTCCTACTGAAGCACAGGCACACACAGAACATAAGTAATTACCCCACTGTGCCTGTCCTACTGAAGCACAGGCACACACAGAATATAAGTAATTACCCCACTGTGGCTGTCCTACTGAAGCACAGGCACACACAGAATATAAGTAATTACCCCACTGTGGCTGTCCTACTGAAGCACAGGCACACACAGAACATAAGTAATTACCCCACTGTGGCTGTCCTACTGAAGCACAGACACACACAGAACATAAGTAATTACCCCACTGTGGCTGTCCTACTGAAGCACAGGCACACACAGGACATAAGTAATTACCCCACTGTGCCTGTCCTACTGAAGCACAGGCATACACAAAACAACATAAGGTATTACCCCACTGTGGCTGTCCTACTGATGCACAGGCACACACAGAACAACATAAGGTATTACCCCACTGCGGCTGTCCTACTGAAGCACAGGCACACACAGAACAATGTCAGGGATCACCTCACTGTGGCTGTCCTACTGAAGCACAGGAACACACAGAACCCCAACGATTCATAGGCTGTTACTAGGCTTAAAGTCCAGGGGGTCATTGAGAAGCCTAGCCCAAATTCCCAGTTGCCTCCAAAAAAGCACTGTCTGGTTAAGGGACTTGCTTAAAATCACACAGTAGGCACATGAGGATTCAAGGAAAGTACAGTTGTGTACCTACCATAAATGTAGATGTTCGAGTGTATTCCCTGTTGCAGTGATTACTCTTGGGTTATCCTGCTGGCAGGCTACCCGCAGTCGGCCTGAATTCCAAAGTCTAGGTCCGGCGTCAGTTGCTGTTGCCTCTTCCCTGACGTCAGTGCGCCAGGGGTATAAAAGCTGCAGCCGACGCCATTTTCTTCAGTTTTTCTTGCCCCAGAGGTTAGGTGCCCCCAAATTAGTGGAATGAAAATTATGCCAATAAGTATGCATGCACAAAAAAAACATTTCCTTCATCTGCAAGCAAATACACCACATAGATAGTATAGGATAGAGAAGAACAGATAAGTCCCAGCAAAGAAAAAAGGGGGATGGTGGGTGGGTAACCTGGACTGCAACAGTGAATATACTCGAACATCTACATTTATGGTAGGTACACAACTGTACTATGTTCATCGTGTTTCACTGTTGCAGTCATTACTCTTGGGTTGAATCCCAAAGCAGAGGATGGGTAGCTGGGCTAAACAGAATTAGGAGAGGCTATGAGGCCCTGCAGAACTGCAGTGGCAAAGCCTGCTCTGGACTTAGAGTAAAGAGGTAAGTAGTAGTGCTTTGTAAAGGTGTGCACTGAACTCCAAGTTGCAGCCTCTAAGATGTCTTTGATTGGTACTCCTCTGAGGAAGGCTGCTGAAGTGGCTGCTGCTCTGGTAGAATGAGGTCTAATGCCCTTAGGCACTGATTTGCCAGGCTGAGAATAGCAGAAACAGATGCAATGGCCTATCCATTTAGAAACAGTCTGTTTTGAGATAGCCTTTCCTTGTGATCCTGCAGCATATGACACTAGAAGTTGCTCAGTCTTTCTGAAAGCTTTAGTTCTGTCCAAGTAGAAGCGTAGCTGCCTGTGTATGTCGAAAGAATGTAGAATTTTCTCACCCTTGTTCTGTGGATTTGGATAAAAGGTAGGCAAGTGAATGGTTTGGTTGAGGGCCACACTGGACACCACCTTACACATAAATGTTGGGTTTGTCCTCAGAGAAACCCTGTCTGGATGAAAAATGATAAAAGGCTCCACAGCCATGAGTGCTTGTAACTCCGAGACTCGTCTTGCAGAGGTTATTGCTAGGGGCAGAGCTGTTTTCCAGGATAAGAATTTTATATCCGCTGTTGAGGCTGGCTCAAAAGGAGGCAGTGTGAGTTTTTCCAAGACATAATTGAGGTCCCATGCCGGAACTGGTGCTCTCTTTGGAGGCCTGATGTTTTTGGCCCCTCTGAGGTACTGCCTTATTAAAGGATGAGAAAAGATAGGTAGTTCCATATTGTAATGGGCTGAAATGGCAGAGGCATGAATCTTAATTGATGAAAAAGAAAGGCCTTTGCTCAGCATCTCAGTTAGGTATTGTAAAATCTGAGGGATATTTGGTACACACATGTCAATGCCTTGTCCTGGTTCCAAGCACAGAATATCTTCCATTTTTCTGCATAAGATTTTCTGGTACTGGGCCTCCTGGCCTCCAAGATAACATCCATAACAGCTTTTGAAAGAGGGGTGTTCTGAATGGCTACATTATCCGCCATGCTGCCAGATTTAAGGTCCTGAGTTGGCTTGTGCAGGATCTGATTGTTTTGTTGGGTTAGCAAATGAGAAGTTTGAGGCAATATCCATGCTGGACCTTGAAACAAGCTCTGGGTACCAGTGCTGGCTTGGCCAGTCTGGTGCAATCAGTATAATTTTTGGCTTCTCGTCTGACCTTTAGGAGTACCCTGGGAAGGAGAGGCAGTGGAGGAAAGGCATATACTGTTAGTTTTTTCCAGCTGAAGGATAGGGCGTCCACTCTCCATGCTTGTTTGTGATAAATCCTTGTGCAAAATCTCTGTAATTGGCAGTTGTGAGGGGAGGCAAATAGATCTATGTCTGGGCATCCCCATTTCCTTGTTATCATGCTGAAGACTTGTGGATCCAGTTTCCACTCGTGGGGATCCATGAGGTTTCTGCTTGGTTCGTCTGCCAGAGTATTTGTTTTTCCTGGCAGAAATTGTGCTTGCAGGTGAACTTGACAAGCCAATGCTGTGTCCCATAAGGTCATTGCTTGTCTGCAGAGGGAGCAGGAATGTGTACCTCCCTGCTTGTTTATGTACCACATGACCGTAGTATTGTCTGTCTTTATCAGTAGCTGTCCTGGATGAAGTAGATCCTTGAAAGCTGTCAGGGCATTCTGAACAGCTAGCATCTCTTTTTGATTGATGTGAAGATGCATCTGGCTTGCAGGCCATGTGCCCTGAATACATTTTCCTGCCATATGGGCCCCCCAGGCATAATCTGATGCATCCGTTGTCAGTGTCTGTCTGGCTGTGGGCAAAGTGAATGGCAGACCCTTGTTGTGTTGACAGGCCTCTGCCCACCATCAAAACTCCTGTTGCAGGCAGGGAATGAGGGTAATTACTGTCTCCAGGCTGTGGCAATGCTGAGTCCAAACACTTTTTAGATACCAGAATAAATATGAAATAAATATTGGCCGTTTGAGACGCTTCCCCTATAAAGCTCAATAAATGTCAAAAGTAAAGGTGGGGGAGCGATAAGGCAGAATATCCACTGTTAAGTGCAATGTCAAACACATATACACCAACTTTCCGGATAATCATTAATAGCCTGATGAAGCCTACGGGTGAAAGCACTTGCCGTTTTTCTTATTTTTGAATAAATTCAAGTTTTATACTGTCGCTTGGTCGATCCGTTCTTTCATGCAAAAAGTTGGTGAAGTGAAAACTGCCGGAAAGCTGGTGTATATGTGTTTTAGCATTGGATGCATTTATAACTACTGAGTGGATTTATTGACCAGAGCGTGGACTTGAGAAATTGCTTAACTTATTGGAAGTACTACCTTTCCTTTTTAGTAGCTTTTTGGCGCTACTTTAACGCTGACATTGCACTTAACAGTGGATATTCCGCCTTATCGCTCCCCCACCTTTACATTTGACTTTTTAGATACCATTGTAGTTTCCTCATATGCAGTCTGGCATATGGAATTAGTAGAATGCAGAATGCCATGAAACCCAAGGCCTGCAGGATTTTCCTTGCAGATATCTGGGTTTTTGTTGCCAATTTTTTGAAGTAATAAGTCAGTTGCTTTTGTTTGTCTGGCGTGAGATAAGCCATCTGGGCAGTTGTATTTAAGCTTGCACCCAGGAATATTATCTCTTGAGAGGGTGCTAGTTTTGATTTCTTTTCGTTTACCGTGTACCCTAGACAAATTAGTAATCTAATGCCAGATGCTTTAGAAGAATGTTTTTGTTCTCTGCTTGAATAAGGCAGTCGTCCAAGTAGGGGTATATTTGAATTCCTCTTTGTCTGCAGAATGCAATTACTGGTGCCAGGCATTTTGTGAAGACCCTGGGCGCAGTAGATAAGCCAAAGGGCAGTGCAGAGAATTGGTAGTGCATTGATCCAGCTGTGAATCTGAGGTATCTTCTGAAAGACTGTCTGATTGGGACATGCAGGTATGCCTATTTTAGGTCCAAAGTTACGAGCCAAGCCTTCTTGCCCAGCATGGGGAGTAGCTGCTGTAAAGTCAACATCTTGAATTTTGGAACTTCCAGAAACGTGTTTAGCATAGACAGGTCCAGTATTGGTCTCCAGGTTTTGTCCTTTCTGGGTACTAAGAAAAGTCTGGAGTAAAATCCTTGCCTCTGCTCTTGTTGTGGTACTTGTTGAATGGCCCTCATGTCCATGAGGGCTGAAATTTGTTTTTGTGCCTCTGTCCATTGATTGTGTGGCAGGACTGGCATACCCTTTGCCCTTGGTAGGGTGTGAAAATGGAACCTGTAGCCTTGGGACACTATGTTCAAGACCCATTTGTCTTGGGTAACCTTTTACCAATTTGATGAAAAAAGTGCTAGTTTTCCCCTTAAGGGGGCTGCCAAAAGGAAAGTGCTTGGATCTGGCAGAGGAAAGTCATTGTGACTGTTTCCTGTAAGGTTGTGATTTGTCTTCTCCTCTTTTGGAGGTAGGAGCACCCCATTGTTTAGGCCTGTATGAGCCTTGGGGCTGAGATCTGCCTCTGGGACGTCTCTATCTGCCTCTTTGTGATCTGTCTGACATTGGAAAGGACCAATTTTTAGAAGGCCAGTTCCTGCTAAACCTGGGTGGCTGTACCTGTAAGAAATCCTTAACTGTCTGCATGGATTTCGCTTTATCCTCCATTTTCTTCAACACCTCTTCTGATTTAGCACCAAACAAAGTATCATGCTGTAATGGGGCATCTAATAATTTTGCTTTAACATGATCAGGCAGATTCTGTTCCTTTAACCAAGCATGCCTTCTAATAACAGAACCTGTAACAGCGGCCCTGCAAGAGGCCTCCAGTGAATCATAACCACATTGCAAAGTATGCTTTCCCACTTGTTCTGCTGTATGCAAAAATCCTGCATTTCTTTGTTCTCTGAACATTCAGTATTTGACATTTTCTGTTTAAGCAGTGACATTAAGTATTGCTGATATTTAAGCATATGAAACTGACAATTTAAAGCCCTTACAGCCAAGGTAGCAGAAGTGTAAACTTTTTTCCCCCATCTGTCTAGTGCCCTAGAATCCCTATCAGAGGGGACAGGGTTTTTTGCAGTGGGAGCTTTGACCCCTTTGGGACCCTGAGATATAGTTTCTGGGTCTGCAGCGGGGTTTTTATATAGGAATTTATGAGAATCGGAGACCCTGTAGTATCTGTCTGGCTTAGCAGGTGCAGGTGTTAAGGAGTCAGAGGACAGGCCGGACTCTGAAAATACATCATCTACAATGTCTAGAACAGGTGGAATAGCAAGGGGCCTGTGCTGAGGAAGTAGCAGAAAGTCTCTGAGCCTTTTCTTAGATTCAGAGTAATCTTGGCTCTCCCAGTGGAAATGCTCCCTCATGGTATGCAGGGTTTCCCCAAAAGAATAATCCTCAGGAGGAAAGGCTGAAGGAATGGATTCTTCAGCATCAGAGTCCTCATAGGGAGGCATAGAATAATCCTGTTCAGAAGAGGAATCAGAGGAAATAGAAACCTGATCAGAAGAATCATATTCTGTCTCTTGCCTAGGCCTCTTATCAGGAGGGGGATGGGAGCCCCTGATCAAAGTAATTAGGTCTTCGGCCATTTTAAGCATCTGTTTTTTAGGCATGGAAGTCTGAGTAGGAGAATGCTGTACTTGTTTCTTTGTCTTTAGAGCTGCTTTGGTCTTTGTCTTTGAAGCTGAAGATGGTTTAACATATAACTTTGTAGGTCTGAAGACACCCTCAGAAGCCAATGCATGCTCAGCGGCTCCGGACCCATCTGAGGGAATGATTTCCGAGTGTCCAATACGTTGAGTATCCAGAGGCCCAGTCGGCTCCATGTGGGAGTTGGAAGCGGCCTGTGGCTCTGAGGTAGTGGGTGCCAGGGGCTGCGAAAGCGCCTCACTGAGACCCGGCGACTGGCCTAACGGAGGCCTTGTCGTCAGTTTTGGATGCCTATCCTTTTCCTTGTCCTTGCGGTTTTTGTAAACTCCGGTCGTCGGCTGTTCCGACGGCATTATGTAATTAAATCTTCGGCCAAAGTAGTGAAATGCAAAATCGAACCGATGCTTAATAGTGCGTTGGTTAAATCTAGCACAAAACCGACAGCTAGCAACGTTATGATCAGGGCCTAGGCAAGGAATACAGTAAGAATGAAAATCCTTATGAGGTATTTGCTTCCCACAAGAAATACAATTGTTAACTTTTTCTGACATCGGTCTGGAGCCAGAAAAAAGTTTACCCAACGGGGTACTTCGCTTTAATGAAGACTTCGGTTCTGAAATTCGGATTTGAAAATTTCAGGAGTCGGCCGACCGGCACTTGCGAACTGCTTTTGCTTCGAGCACCGCGTGGCAAGAAAGACTGAAGAAAATGGCGTTGGCTGCATCTTTTATACCCCTGGTGCACTGATGTCAGGGAAGAGGTGACAGCAACCAACGCCGGACCTAGACTTTGGAATTCAGGCCGACTGCAGGTAGCCTGCCAGCAGGATAACCCAAGAGTAATGACTGCAACAGTGAAACACGATGAACATCTGAACCCTGTAAAAAAGGGACTGCAGTTCACAGTCTTAATCCTCTGCACCAACTGTGACAGCCTGAACCCTCAACAGCAGAGTGATGATGGTTCTTGGAAGAAATACCCTTTGCACCCCCTTGTTTTCAGCAAAAAAAAAAAATGTAGTAGGAGAATCATTAAATGAATGTGGAAATTTATCAAGATCAACAGTGTCCCAGTGAGCTGCAGACACTGAAGCAGATTTCTTCTCATGAAACATTTTCACCAGCTGATCAGATAATCAACGTGATGCAGCAGCTCTAACAACAACAACACAATCTCTTGCAGTCACATAAGCTTCCTCCCTGTTAGGTACGCCCTTTTCCAGCTAGAACCTCTGAATTGATCATAAACTTCTGCATTTTTTGCTGGACATCATTACACAAAGCACTGCCTACATTGCAAAGCAAAAGTATATTTTAATAGGACAGTAAAATCTATACAAGTAAATATACACTACTGATCTTCTGGGTATTGCTTATGTCAGGGGACATAGGGAAGATATGCTAGCTGAAAATTTAGAAGTTTTATGAGCGAGTTCAGTTACCAAGGCCTCATGAGAAACAGACAGAATTAAGAAGTGATAGGATAAGATAATAAACTAACTCAGACAGGTTGGCCAGTTCTAATAACCAGCAGTGCACCATAATTTCTATATTCAGGGTCACAGGTTCATGTCAAAGTGATTAGATATAACCAAATGACAGATGACCTACTAGACAAACTCCAGTAGTCACACTCCAGTTCTGTAAAATGAAAGTAAATAGTACAGCATGTTGCCATTGGCAAAACAGGGGTAGTATGTTATATAATGAGAATGCCAGGGAAGAGACACTAACCAGGGGCAGTACATTATATAATGAGAATGCTAGGAAAGAGACACTAACCAGGGGCAGTATGTTTTATGATAAGAATGCCAGGGAAGAGAGACACTAACCAGGGGCAGTATGTTATATAATGAGAATGCCAGGGAAGAGACACTAACCAGGGGCAGTACATTATATAATGAGAATGCTAGAAAGAGACACTAACCAGGGGCAGTATGTTTTATGATAAGAATGCCAGGGAAGAGACACTAACCAGGGGCAGTGCATTATATAATGAGAATGCCAGGAAAGAGACACTAACCAGTGGCAATATGTTATATAATGAGAATGCCAGGGAAGAGACACTAACCAGGGGCAGTACATTATATAATGAGAATGCCAGAGAAGAGACACTAACCAGGGGCAGTACATTATATAATGAGAATGCCAGAGAAGAGACACTAACCAGGGGCAGTACATTATATAATAAGAATGCCAGGGAAGAGACGCTAACCAGGGGCAGTACATTATATAATAAGAATGCCAGGGAAGAGATGCTAACCAGGGGCAGTACATTATATAATGAGAATGCCAGGGAAGAGACGCTAACCAGGGGCAGTACATTATATAATAAGAATGCCAGGGAAGAGACGCTAACCAGGGGCAGTACATTATATAATGAGAATGCCAGAGAAGAGACACTAACCAGGGGCAGTACATTATATAATGAAAATGCCAGGGAATAGACGCTAACCAGGGGCAGTGCGTTATATAATAAGAATGCCAGGGAAGAGACACTAACCAGGGGCAGTATGTTATACAATAAGAATGCCAGGGAATAGATGCTAACCAGGGGCAGTGCATTATATCATGAGAATGCAAGGGAAGAGACGCTAACCAGGGGCAGTACATTATATAATGAGAATGTCAGGGAAGCGACACTAACCAGGGGCAGTACATTATACAATGAGAATTCCAGGGAAGAGACAGTAATCAGCAGCAGTACATTACATATTGAAAATGCTAGGAAAGAGACACTAACCAGGGGCAGTATGTTATATAATGAGAATGCCAGGGAAGAGACACTAACCAGGGGCAGTTCATTATATAATGAGAATGCCAGGGAAGAGACACTAACCAGGGGCAGTTCATTATATAATGAGAGTGTCAGGGAAGAGACACTAACCAGGGGCAGTACATTATATCATGAGAATGCCAGGGAAGAGACACTAACCAGGGGCAGTATGTTATATAATGAGAATGCCAGGGAAGAGACACTAACCAGGGGCAGTTCATTATATAATGAGAATGCCAGGGAAGAGACACTAACCAGGGGCAGTTCATTATATAATGAGAGTGTCAGGGAAGAGACACTAACCAGGGGCAGTACATTATATCATGAGAATGCCAGGGAAGAGACACTAACCAGGGGCAGTATGTTATATAATGAGAATGCCAGGGAAGAGACACTAACCAGGGGCAGTTCATTATATAATGAGAATGCCAGGGAAGAGACACTAAGCAGGGGCAGTACATTATATCATGAGAATGCCAGGGAAGAGACACTAACCAGGGGCAGTGCATCATGTAATGAGAATGCCAGGAAGAGACACTAACACATGATGTATCAGTGCTGACAAAGAATATATAGCCTCGGCCAGTTTTAATCAAATATCTCTGTAATTTGTACATTCTATAGGATATACTGTAGTTTTGTTTTCACTGCTGTTTTACTGTCAATAACTTGTTGGAGCTTTTCTCCCTGGGTCTTCGCTGAAAACAGGCTCCTGGCCTAACTGGACAATACTTGGTAAACAAATGTAAATACATTACAATTAATTAATTAATTAATTAATTAATTAATTAATTAATTAATTAATTAACTAACTAACTAATTACATTAAGTGCAAATCTGTCCTGTGCTGTATACAGTATTTTTCCCAGATGTGGAATTCCAGAGAATGGAATTTCTAACAGTGGGGTCTGAGTTTAGTAGTCAAGACTTCTGAAACTTTGCAAAAGCATGCAAGTTAAAGCACAATATCAGGCAGTCTGAGCTATCCATAATATAATGGACAAACAAAAAGGATATTGCATATGTACCATTATAGATAAAGCAAAAATCTTATGAAGAGATTCAGCAGAAATGATAAACCCAGTTGCTATTTGCCTTTGCTGAAGTACAGAACCAGAACCACACTACTTCATAAGATATGTCTGTCCCCAGCATTGTTAATTATTAGTACAAGATTTATAGGCAAGTCATCCAGTCTTATTCATAGGTAGGTACTAGGCTATCTGCCCCAGTGCATTTATAACCTAGCCAGTGTGTGTCAGCTTTCGCCGCCCCATTGATTAATTAACTGAGCCTCTGTCAAGAAGAGCCAATGAAGTGATCCCAGGGGTGTATTTTCTGTTACCCATCCACTCGTCAAGGTTTCTCTTGAAGAGTGTTAGTGAGGGGCTCTGCCTAATGTAGTTAGGAATTTTATTCCAAAGCATGGGGAGTCTCTGTGACAGGAATCTATCCATCCAGCATGTTCTATTTATTGTTGTGGCGAGGATTAGCTCACTAGAGCGAGCGGCTTGCAGTGACTTGGATTTCTTTAGGTGGAGCATGTCCATCAATTCTGAGTTGGACATGGCTTTGTAAGTTAGACAGAGATCACCTCTGAGTAAGTGATATGCCACTGAGTACAGCTGGCGTTTTTCCAGTCGGGCTGCATAGGACAAATGGTTGAGGCCAGTAATCCTCTTGGTGAGGTACTTTTGTGGTCTTTCCAGCTGTTGGAAGTGTCTTGTGAGGTACATCTCAAATGGGGCATTGTACTCTATGATGGGTCTGATGAGTGATGAGTAGAGGGGCACTATAACCTCTTTATTTCTATATGCGAACCCTTTAGTAATTAGATGGGCTACATAGAAGGATTTCATAACTACTTTGGCAATATGATAGTCAAAAGAGAGATTACTATCTACCTGGGTCCCCAGATCTCTTATTACCTCTTCTGTATTAAGGGGGCTGCCACCTATGTGGTAATTTATGGGTGTTTTGTTTTTCCCAAATGGGATGACTATGCATTTTTTGGCATTTAGCTTGAGACCATGACTTGACACCAGGTGTCCGTCTCAGTAAGGCCCTTTTGGAGAATGTCCATGTCAGCCGGAGAGTCAATTATGGCTCCCAGTTTGCAGCCATCGGCGAACTTGGTTAGCCATAGTCCACCTGTGTTTGCCTGTACTTCTGAGAAGTATATGCCAAACAGCAGGGGTCCCAGGACCGAGCCTTGTGGGACACCACTTGTGACTGGTTTAGAGTCGGACCTGGAGCCTGCTATTCTTACAGTGTGAGTTCTGTCTGTAAGCCAGTTGGCAACCCATCTCGTGACGTAGGGGTTTATGTTCAGGCTGGTGAGTTTTTCTATAATTCCCGAGTGGGGAATAGTGTCAAAAGCCTTGGCGAGGTCAAGGTAGGTTGTGTGAACTACCTTCCCCTCATCTATGGCCTTGGTGACTGTCTCGAAGAAGTCAACCAGGTTTAGTAGGCATGATCTGCCCTTAACAAAGCCGAACAGGGTCGGGTCAAGTGTTTGGAGGTTCCCAATGTCTTTGTTAATGAGTTCCATGATAATGCACTCCATAGCCTTGCAGACCAGGCTAGTCAGGCTTATGGGGCGATAGTTACCAGGGTCAGTTGTGGCCCCTCCTTTGTGGAACGGAATAACCGTTGGGCACGTAGCCTGTGGAGAGGCTGAGGTTGAATAGTGTGTTTAGGTGGGGGTTAGTTCGTTCTATAGTTCATGCAAGACGCAGCCTTTGACACCATCTGGCCCCATTGACACTGTGCTTTTGGTTTTTGAAAGGGCTGTTTTCACCTGTGATCTGTGATTTCTGGGACACTACACTTTTCCAGTATTGTTGTGGGCCCTTTTGGGGGTGAGAGGGGGGAGAAGTTTGCACTGAATCTATCTGCCAGGATGTTGGCAATATCAGTGGGTTCATTATATTTTGTGCTATTTTGCACTAGCTCAGAGCATATCTGCGAGTTGACACTTAGATTCTTGACATAGCTAAAGAAGGCTTTGTGGTTATCTTTCGAATCATAGGCTATTTTTCTTTCGAAGTTAGCCTTGGAGGATTTTATGAGGGACCTTAGTTTCTTACTGATACTGATCAGGGATGTCTTTCCTTCTTGGGATTTGCTTTTTTTCTGAACTAGTTTCCTCCTCCTGTTGTATAGCCTGTTTATGGCAGAGGTCCACCAGAATGGTTTCCTTCTCTTAGGGGAGTGAGTCTTGGTTTTGCTAGGGATGGCACAAACCATGCATCCTTGTGGGTGCTCATAGAGTGCATTTGTAAATGTTCCTGCATCTTGGACACTGTTATCCTTTAGCGTGGGGGCTGTGAAACTTACCACCTCTGTCTTAAGTAAGGTGACGTTTGCTACAGAAATGTTTTTCACTGTGGTTTCCTTGAATGGAGGTGGTGGTGTGGTGTGGACATCCAGAGTGATTAGTTTATGGTCTGATCTAACCAGTGACGGGTTGACCTCCGGTGTGGAACACCTGTCGCCCATGTTGGTGATGACCAGGTTCAATACGTTTTCACCTCTGGTAGGGGAGTTTACCAGCTGGTCCAGGGCATTTGAGTTGATAAATTCCAGGAAGCGCTGGACCTGGGAGTTTGTACTTGAGTAGTTTTCCCAGTTAGTGGTAGGGTAACTGAAATCGCCCAATATCAGGCTGTTTGGTAGGACCTTCATGTTTTCCAGTGTCTCCAGAAAGGCGGAGTGGTGGTCCTGGGTCATGGAGGGTGATCTGTAGCAGGCCAGAATTTGCAATGCAGATCTGCCTGATGTTAGTTGCACATGGATGATCTCGGAGGTATCATGCTGCGCCACTAACCTGGAGGTGTAGGTATCCTTGATGAATATGGATACACCCCCTCCTTTTGTGTTTCGGTCCATGTTCTGTGGCCAAAATGTGTGGTATGAGCTGTAGCCCGGTAGTGCTGGGGTGCTCTGTGGAGCCTTGAACCAGGTTTCAGTTACTGCACAGATGTCGACGTTCTCCATACTAAGGAGTGCTTCGAGCACATGCATTTTGAGATTTAAACTCCTGGCGTTGAGTAGCATAACCCTCATTTTTTTATTTGTGCTGTTTACAGAGGTGGATTTGACTTTTGAACCTTGCCTAAAAAAGGAAACTATGGGGGCAGCAAGAGCCTTGGCCAGTATTCGAAAGCCTAGGGGTGACAGGTACAAGCAGTCTCTTGCGAAGCAACGATGCCTGTCGAGCATGTCGTCCCAGGCTGACAGACACTGGATCCCCTTTGAATGACACCAGAAGCTTAGCCAATTGTTGAAATTGATAATTTTTTTCTTTATACTGCAGTATGATTCTTGGTGAGGGCAGGATGCTACTCAAGGTCAGGTCTTACTTTATTAATGATGTACGAACACATAACCAATAATCAGAGAACCAAAACAGACAAATGTTAGAATGACACTAATGTAAAAGGCCTTCTCATATGCAGAAAGAGGATAAAGGATGATAAATAGTGAAGAATCTGTAATTTCAGTCCGAAGCATTTGTTCTATGTCATAAACAAGAGCCTAGATTTTATTGTATAGTAGGGCCAGTCACACATATAAAGAAGGAATGAGAGGTACTTGTTACTGTATATGAGAGTCAGATGCACACATATAGAGAGAAAGAATGTGAAGCCCCTATATAAAGTAATCAGCGAGATGTTACTGTATATAAGGGACAGATACACGTAGTATAGTAAAGGGATGGGAGTCACCTAGATAAAGCAGCCAACACTTAGCTCAGAGTTAAATCTAAAAGTAAATCAAGGTAACCATTTCAGCATTCCACCCTCACAAAGTGAAATTCATTTTGAGGCTACATATGAAGGTTCCCCTGTGAAACCTTGAATTACAAAATGTTGCTGAATTAGAAGTTATGTACTCACCATAACGTTCCATCTGAGTAGGAGTATTCATTTGTCTGCAACCTGTGGGTTATGGATCCGATATCGGATCCGAACCGGCATGGTTTTCCAGCTATGGATCCAAGCTCTCAGCTCCTCCCCTCACCCATAATGCCCTGCTCTACCCACATGACCTCAGATCGAGTTTGCCAACAGCAACAACACCCTGAAAAGGGTAACAGATAATATGCAGGAAACTGAAAGGCCAGGGGGATAGGAGGGCGGGATGGTTGCAGACAAATGAATACACCTACTCAGATGGAACGTTATGGTGAGTACATAACTTCTAAATCTGAAGTAGGAGATTCATTTGTCTGCAACCTGTGGGACAGAGTCCCCAGCTACCTGAATCTTGGGCGGCCATCATGGAAGGATATTCCGGAGCACCGCGGAGCCAAAGGATGCTCTACCCTTAGATGCAAGATCCAACTTATAGTGGGAGATAAAAGTATGAGATGAAGCCCACGTGGCTGCTGCACAAATATCATCTAGAGGAATCCTAGCCTTGAAGGCTGCCGAGGTAGATACTGACCGGGTTGAATGGGCAATGAATACCCTCCGGTGCGGGCCTTCCTGAAGCTTGATAAGCCAATAAGATGCACTGTGAAATCCAGCGGGACAGAGAAACTTTAGAAATTGGCTTGCCCAAATTAAATTTTGCAAAGGAAATAAACAACTGGTCGGATTGCCTATGACCAGCCGTCCTGTTAAGATAAAATCTAAGTTGCCTGTGAACATCTAATGAGTGAAGCTTATATTCACCTTTGTTTTCATATTTAGGGAAGAAAACAGGGAGGTTAATGGATTGATTGATGTTTGCTTCAGAAGCGACTTTAGGAAGAAAGGACGGGTTGGTCCTGAGGTAGACACGGTCCGGATGAAATACCAAGTAAGGAGGTTTAGCTGATAATGCTTGAAGCTCTGAAACTCTCTTGGCCGATGTAATGGCTACCAAAAAGGCTGTCTTGTAAGACAAGAATTTGAGATCCACCGTAGCCGCTGGTTGAAAGGGGCGGTCAAGGCCTGTAGAACCAAAGAGAGGTCCCAAGGAGGAACCGCTTGTTTTACAGGGGCCTGAGAAGAAAAGTACCTTTAAGGAAAATTTTACACAATTTGGCTGACATAAGAGGATTAGAGTCATGGCCAATGTGATAATGAGAAATTGCCGCCAGTTGTACTTTGACTGTGGAACTGCTGGCACCATCGTTAAAAAGAGTGGTTAGAAAGTCAAGCACTAATGGGAGAGGAACCGTGAAGGGATTCAGGCCTTGCCGCTCCGCCCACAAAGAAAACCGTTTCCACTTGCTGCGGTAGACCTTCCTAGTGGACGGTTTATGAGCTGCCACCAGAATTGCCTTAACAGGTGACGAAATACCGGGAGTCCTGATCAAGAGTGGAACTGGAGCAGCCAAGCGGTCAGCTTCAGGTTGTCCAGATTCGGAGGAGGTATGCAGGATGGATGGGATATCAGATCCGAATGGGATCTAGAATCCAAGGAGGATTCACCGAGTGAGACCTTAGGAAGGGGAACCAGATCTGTCGAGGCCAAAACGGAGCAATGAGAATCATTCTGCAACCCACCCGAGAGGCTTTCTGAAGAACTTGGAGCATCAGAGGCAAGGGTGGATAAGCATACAGAAGACCGGGTGGCCAAGCATGCACCAGAGCGTCTCTTGGGGAACCTCCGGGAGGAGGTATCAGAGCGAAAAAACTGTCGCACTTGGTGTTTGAGGGAGAGGCAAAAAGATCGCATGAAGGAGTTCCCCACCGTGCGAATATACGTTCCGCTACTTGACAATTGAGAGACCACTCGTAAGGGGTCAGAATGGTGCGACTGAGCTTGTCCGCCAGGATGTTGGACCGACCCGGAATGTGCGTTGCTAATAGAAAGCGGTTGGTGGAGGTTGCCCATTCCCAAACTCTCATGGCTTCCTGACAAAGAGGGTAAGACCTTGTTCCCCCTTGCTTGTTGATGTACCAGACCACAGACATGTTGTCTGATTGAATCGCAATTGTTCCCAAGGGAAGAAAGTCCTGAAGTGCTAGCAACGCTAAGAGCACTGCTCTCATCTCTAGAACGTTGATATGCAGTAAGGTCTCTGAATCGTTCCACGTGCCTTGGACGGTCCGGCCCGCAAAATGCCCCCCCACCCGAGGCGGGAGGCGTCCGTGGTCACCGTGGCGAGAGGGGGAGAAGCACAAAATGGGCGGCCCCTGTGGAGATCCGGGGAGTGAAGCCACCACAAGAGGGACCGCTTGCAAGCCTTGCTGATCGCAATGGGATGATGCATGGGGAGAGCAAGGTATGACCACTGTACTAAGAGAGTCCACTGTAGGATGCGCATATTGAGCCAGGCAAGAGGAAGAAGTGCTATAGCAGATGCCATGGACCCTAGAGCCCTCAGGACCAACTCCGCCGGAACAGAACTTGAGTGGAGAATGGCCCGCACCTGGAGCTACAGATTTTGAACTCTGTCCGCAGTGAGGAAGGCTCGTAAACTCCTTGTGTCTAGCCTGGCCCCTATAAAATCTAAGAGCTGTGTGGGCGCCAGGTTGGATTTCTTTGTATTTATTGTAATGCCCAGAAAAGGAGCAAGATGGAGAAAGGAGTCTCGGCCAATGAAAGTAGATGCCTTGTTGGGGCGTAAGAAGCCAGTCGTCCAGGTAGGGAAAGACCTGCACCCCTGAAGCCTCAGGTGGGCCGCTACCACTGCTAATACTTTGGTGAACACCCTGGGGGCTGTGGTGAGACCAAAGGGAAGGACCCGGAACTGGTAGTGACTGGCTCCCAGCCGGAAGCGGAGGAACCTCCTGGAGCGCCTGTCCATCAGGATGTGGTAGTACGCGTCCTTGTGGTCTATCGAGCACATCCAGTGATTTTCACCCAGAAGGGGGAGAATAGATTGCAGAGTGACCATTCGGAATTTTTCTTTGGGGACTGCCAGATTCAAGAGAGGGAGGTCTAGGATTGGTCTTAGTTCCCCCGTCTTCTTTGGCACTAAAAAGAACCTGGA
Source organism: Protopterus annectens (assembly GCF_019279795.1). Lineage (NCBI taxonomy): Eukaryota > Metazoa > Chordata > Ceratodontiformes > Protopteridae > Protopterus > Protopterus annectens. The sequence continues at coordinate 1,665,325,695 of NC_056741.1, read as the reverse complement.
GTAGAACCCTGATCCGATCTGGTCTGGGGGGACGGGCTGGATGGCTCTTTTCTTTAGCAGATGGCCAATTTCTGCCAAAGCGGCCTCCCGTTGACCGGGTGGGACGTCTGGGAGGGACTTCAACTTTGGAAGGTGAAGGAAAGGGATGCGATATCCTCTGGATATGATTTGGAGAACCCAGCGGTCTGATGTTATGGACTCCCATGCCGCTAGGTGCCCAGAACGTCCCCGACTGCCTCCAGAGTGGAGCAGTCGGGCAACCCTCAGGGTTGCTGCGCGGGCCGTTCAGAGAAAGGTTCCCTGGACCCGAAGTTTCTGGGAGCCCCTCTGCCTCTAGGGCGGCGTCCTCCCTGTCCTCCTCTGCCACGGAAGGACTGGTTGTCCGGAGCAGGCTGGGACTGCTGCGACTTCGAACCACATCTTCTTCTGACCCTTTTGGTTCCTAGAGTAGGGCCTCTGGGGTGCAGAGAAGCGGATTCCGACGGCAGACAGCGTCTTCCGTCCTTCTCGCTCTGGGTCAACGTTTGTGAACGGTTTTGCCAAAGAGAGCAGAACCATCAAAGGCGTCGCAAATGACGCTTTGAAGGGCTCAGAAAAATCGAGGACGGAGCCAGGCCTGGCGTCTAGTGACTAGGCCTGCCCCGCAGCTCTAGCGGCGCCTTCCGTGGCGTGGGAGAGTAGCCGCATAGAGGTATTAGTAACTGACCTAAGAGTGGCCATACGGGTGGAGTGCAGAACCCTGTCCTCCTCCGACATGGACTCTGGGGGAGATGCAGCATATTCTTTAATGAGATCTCGCTGCATCCTAATGACATGTGCCAAGTAGTTCAGCGCCCTTACCGAGAAGGTCGCTGAACTAAACATCCGCTTCCCCAAGCGGTCCATCATCCGAGACTCCTTGCTCGGGGAATGGACTGAGGACTCTCCTGAGCAAGTTCCCTCTTGGTGGCCGCCCGTCAACATGGCATCTACCGGAGGCCCCTTACTCCAATGGGCACGGTCGGACGGTGGGCTAAGGATCCTATCGGGCCTCTTAGGAATTGGCTCCACGGTGTCCGGTTCCTTCCACGCCCTGGTGGTAATGAGGTCCACCAGGGGTCGGCAGGGGGACACCCAAGAGGTAGACGGGCCCGCTTCAAATGCCTCCAAGAACACGGACTCGTCCGAGGAAGACTTGGGGCAGACCACCCCCTTATACGGAGCATTTCCATGATGTCTCCAAATGAGACATCCTCGGGGTGACCGTGGGGAGCCTTCCCTTCCTCCAAGTCCGTGTCTTCCGTGAGAGACTCGGGGAGTCAATGTGCCTCCTTTGCACGTATGCTTGCGAGGGACATCCTCTGGGGACTGTCAGAGGACTCCTGCAAGCAGCAACTTGTTCCATTGGAGCAACTTGGGGCACAGAAGCGGGCTGTCCCAAGGGCGGATGGTGGAAGCCTGGCCCAGTGCAGAGGGAGCGCGGAGCCGAACAAGTGCCGGGGTCTGGAGACCCTCAACAGGGCCCTCTCCACTACATCAAACGCCGAAGGAGCCGACCTCACCAAAGGATCCGACAATCGGCTCCCTCGGATCCGAAGAGTGGATCGGAGCGGCGCCGGGCGCCGGATCCGAAGGGACAGTGCGCTCCGACACAGACGGCGCCGAAGGAGCACTGATCCCCCCGGATCCGAGGCTCGGATCCAGGCTCCGAGAGGTCGGATCCGATGCACTCGAGGGCAGGGTCGGATCCGAAGTACCAAGTACTATCGGCGCCGACCCACCCCCAGCTCCGAAGCTGCTCGGCTCCAGCTGCTCCGAACCCGGATAGCGGGTCGGAGAAGGAGCAATAGGTTTGAAAAAGGGTGTTGAGCTCCCCCCCAGAGGGGGGGGAGGCAAGAGCACTCCCATCTGCATCTGGGCCTGGATGAACCTTCTCATCATCCGGTCCAGATCAGCATCCGAGGCTATCGTAGATCTCGACGAGGCTACCGAGGTAGGCCTGGAGTGCCTCCTCGATAGCCTCGACGGAGATCGGGTCTCCTCCTCCTCAGGTCCCGGTGAAAAGCACACTGGAGACCGGAGCCGAGAAGGAGGAGACCGAGCCGACGGAGCCGGGAGAAGCCAGCTTGGCTGGCGGGGCGAAACAGAGGTTTCGGCCCGCCAGGTGCTTCTCCCTCCGGTCCTTTTCTAGCATCCCTCTCCTCCGAACCAGAAACGGGAGGTTGAGTCCCAGGAGGAGGAGGGGTGCCATGGAGGGAAGAACCGGCACGGTTACTCCCGAAGGAGCGGAGGTCGGAGCCGAGTCCGGCGGTAAGAGGCCCGCCAAAACAAGCTTGGACCTCCGCTCCTTCAGTGCCCTGGGGTTGAACCCTGCACAAATGGAGCATCCAGATGTGAGGTGTTCAACCCCAGGCATCTAACACACCGAGTGTGGCCATCAGCTGGGGAAAGCTTATGGCCACACTCGGAGCATTTAGAAAATATAGATTTGGGCTGTTCAGCCATCCCAATCTATAAAGAAGTTACTAAACTAAAGTAACTAAACAATATACACACACAGGCCCAACACACACACACTACGCCAACAGCGAGGGGAGGGAAATAATTTTAGATTAAGTAAAAATATCAAAGGGGAAACCTACACTTTCACACAAAAAAAATAAAAAACTTCAAAATTCTAATATTAACTGTAGAAAACTAGCACTTAGCTTGAGAGCTTTAGAAACCAATCCAGTCACCATGCGCGGCAAATGAGATCTGGGGTCATGAGGGTAGAGCAGGGCATTATGGGTGAGGGGAGGAGCTGAGAGCTTGGATCCATAGCTGGAAAACCATGCCGGTTCGGATCCGATATCGGATCCATAACCCACAGGTTGCAGACAAATGAATCTCCTACTTCAGATCAAAAATTCCCAGACCACCAAAAGGGTGAAAACTCCAACTATAAGTGTTGTTTGCAAAATCTCCCTGCACCTCCAATGAGGGTAAAAAGCCACAAACACCAGCAAACCTGTATACATAAACTCCACAGTTTCAGAAACATGAAGAACTTATCTCCCAAATAAAGGTGTAATAACTAGACTGACACTGATTTCCTGTGGAAAACAGTGCCTGGTGTTTTGTTCCTCAGTATCCTGTGACTTGGGCACTTGAGAATACAGTTACCTGTAGCTACACTGCAAATGAATCCTGAGATGAAGGCAAATATGCAAGTTTAAATCTATGTCTAGGAATGAAGAGTCAGCTTTCATGAAAAGCATGCAGAAGCTGCTGGAACAGCCTGGTACTTTCCAAGCTGTTAAAAAGGTTAATATGTTCAGTCATCAGATGAGCATGGATGTTCTATATCTCAACATTTGTATGTGACAACAATATGTAAATCAACAAGTTAGTTACTGTGCCTATACATATGAAGTTCAAATTACAACAAAAAGACTAAACAGTGTATATGACATGTGACTTGAATAAGGAGAACTAGCAGCCAAGTTAGGAGTCGTTGTAAACTGTTGTATGGTAACGCTGCTATTTCATTATTATTTACAGTGACAAAAAAAAAGTAAAGCGTACAAGTCCTGTTTAGCTTTCATATAGTAAGCAATCATATATATATTTAAAACAGAGATGTTAACTATAATATACAATATTTTTTTGTTTGTTTTTACAAGACAGCCTCATACAATTGGCAGAAGTAAAGAGATTCTGAGATGTCTGTATCTACTTCTTCTTCTTCTTTCGGCTTTTCCCGGTTAGGGGTCGCCACAGCGGATCAGCTGTCTGCTCATGATTGGCAGTGGAGTTTTTACAGTGTCGAGTTGCCAGCCCAGCGCCCAACCTTCCACAGAAGGCACACACACACACACACACTCACACCTAGGGCCAATTTAGAGTGTCCAATCCACCTACTGCATGTCTTTTGGGATGTGGGAGGAAACCGGAGCACCCGGAGGAAACCCACGCGACCACAGTGAGGACATGCAGACTCCGCACAGAAGGCACCCCAGCCGAGAATCGAACCGGAGAACCTCTTGCTGTGAGGCGACAACGCTAACCGCTGCACCACCGTGTCTGTATCTAACCTGCCTAATTACTTTGCCATCTTGATGTACTTTCAGACAACTCTAACAACTATGTTTGATGAAGTATATTCTAAGTGGTTTTGACATTATTACATTCTTAGAAATGTCATTTGCCAAAACATTTGACATTTCACAATAGCTTAGAATGCTTTTTTGTTTTCTATCAGATGGCTGTATTCCCTTTAATACATTTTATTAAATTCCATTCATAACTGCATCCAAAGAAAGAAAAGGAGAAAAGAAAAAAGTGACTAATAGTTTTACATTTTCTATAAGTAAAAGTAATGCAGAAATACTATACAGTCACAATGCCTGCCTTAATTCCTCTCACACCGTTAAATGATTACAAGTACAACTACAGATAAGCAAAATTGTAATGATGGTGATGACAGATTGAATTTTGTTATCAAAACAGCTTATAAATTTTTTCTTACTTACTTGAGGGCAAACTTTCAAACGTTTTTATGTTGACCCAAACCAAAAGCCTTTAAGACCATTTGAACAACTTAATAATTAACAGCAGATGACTTCTAAGTTGTAACCATTCTTTATAGAATATCAGTTTTCTCTTGGCCTAGGTTTTACTAACAGAAGTTTAAACAAAAATGAAATTACCAATAGCACCATTAAATAAGAAGTTGTAATTCCAAAGGGAGGAATATTTTGCATGCAACAAAGACATAATAAAGGCTCAGGAATTACAATCATTTATGAAAAAGCATATACCCCGTTTTCCCATTAACCTTACATTTCTACATAATATGTTTAATGTCAGCCTAATACTGCTTGCAAATGTAATACTGAGGTGAATGATGACTTCTGTAAACAATGTTAGTCAACCAAGTCTGAAAGTCTTAGAAAAGAAATGATATACTACACGAAGGACAGCTATGGGGAATGTTGTGACGGGTAAACTGGGTAGACTTAGTGGGAGCAGGAGGAATTATTTCTTTACTGAGAGGGTAGCGAATTTTGCTGTGATGGAACTGGTATATTATACAGCAAACAAAGGATTTTCAAAAGCTATGGAAAGGAGGAAGTCAGGGTAAAATGCATCCGCTGCCATGGAATTCATCAAATAGACTTGATAAAAATATTTTTTATTTAGTAGCTTATTTGCATAAGTACATGTGTGAGTATTCAGGATTATACATATGGGTCTACTGAATTTAATCAAAACACCCAAATGTCAATGGAAAAAATGTTGACCACAAAACATCGACAATGCAAACACTGACAAGCTATTAAGCATATGCTCAGTAATAACTTTGATGCATGCAAAATTACAACTCAAAATAAACACAAAAAAAATATTTTTTTGCAAGGGAGCCCCGCACAGCTAATTACATATATACTAACCCTGAGATTAAGTAATATTGGGAATGAGCAGGCATATTCCCCATCAATGATAGCTGTGCAATCTCACACCTGTTTCATCAATTAAATAGATGGTTGACATATCTCCCATAAATATATACACACACACACACAGCATATATATGTATTTATATATATATATATATATATATATATATATATATATAAAATATATGTGTATGTATATATATATATATATATATATATATATATACACATATATATATATATATATATATATATATATATATATATATATATATATATATATATATATACATACATACACAGAGAGAGAAATAAGCCTTGTTAATATAGAAACCACAAGCCAAATGAGATATTAATATTCAGGGCGTATCTCTCATACTGCTGTATTCCTGTAGCCAGTATACTGATAAGAACCTTGGCAGCATGTCCTCAGACTTGTTAGGACCATGAACAAAACATTTCTTCCTATTGTATGGTACCCTGATTTTTTTCTGCAGCTTCTTACAGTCATGCCGTATTAAAAAAGAGAGTCCTCCAGCTGGTTAAAAGAATAAATCAAAAACTGCACATAAAACCCTGCACATCAAGACAGCCTGTTTATGAGAGAAGTATTTCTCAGCAGTGCATTAGTCATGTCTGTCATCACATGCCCAGGACATGTATCCACCCCAGTGCTGCTACCAACCATTAGAGAAAAATGTATTACTCAGCAGTATAATAGCCATGTCTGCCATTGGTTCTACTTTATAACCTCAAAATACTGAAATCTCAAATTTCAATATCTCATGACCATACAGTCGAACGCTTGAAATCCCGAAACACAAAATTGTGAACGTAAACATACCATACACCACACAACACAAACACCATCCTACCCACACTACAACAAATAAACAAACAAAACACACACAAACACAAATCAACAAACCTACACTACATATAAGCAGGGGGGGGAGCCCCCCTGCAACCCCCCACAGCCCCTAATTATATACACTAACTCAGAGATCGCACAAACAGAAAAAGACAGTAAACTCTCACCCAGATGTTCTATAGTTCCTCACACACACACACACACACACACACACACACACACACACACACACACACACACACCACCACCACATCCAACACTTAAACACTCATACTTTTACCTGCCTACCCTAACCCACATGTACAACTTACAAACACACTCACATACACTCAAACACCTACCCTAAACCCTTACAAAACACTCACTTACCTTAAATGCCACCTAAATCCATACACTACACTAGACACCATCCACACAATCCACTACATGTCACGTAACGTAAAGCCATAACTGCGAATTCAACTTAGTCGGATTTGCAATTGTGCACTTACGCTATTTTGAAGAATCGACTTTATGGTCTTGAGATACTGATATTCGACCTTTCAGTATTTTGAGATTCTAAAGTGAATCCTTGCCATCACATACCTAGGACATGTACCCACCCCACTGCTGCTGTTATGTGCTCAGAACATACAAGTGCTTTAATAGGATAACAGGACCTCACACAAAGGAAAATGTGTTCTTTCATGACTGGTTCAGCTGTGCAAAAATACTTAGATAGTATAGGTTAGCCTGATAGTAACTAAAGAGAATTTCCTCACTATCATTATTAAGCTGTGGTGTATGTACAGGGGTTACCCAGAACATGGGTTAGTTAGAGCAGGCCTTACAGAGCAGTACGTCTTTCCAAAGCAGCCCTACCACCTTTGTAGCTCATGGTCAATGCTGTGGTTTTAGGTACAAAACATTTCTTTCGATACCAACAGCATAGAAAAAAGAAAAACACTATCACACTACATCTCTTTACCTGCTCTCCTTAGCTACATTATCATTACTTTACATACTTACTATTTCCAAATAGATTCAAATTATAAAAGGCAAGCCACTAGTATTCCTCACTGACAACTATATGCAGGTACGCCACGTCAGTCTCTAAACATAATTGGTAGCCTACCCCTGTAAAGAATACCTTTGTCTAGAAAAACAAACCCTTATAGTAATTTATTGCCTTTTCCATTAAAAAGGGCCTTTCTTTGCAGTCAATAAGCAAATAACAGTTGTTCTTTAGCTAGCCTTATGTCAAGTACAACCTGGTGATATCCATGTAAATCCTGTCCCAGTGACTTTGTAAGGCCCAAATCCAAAACTCCAAAAATATTTCTAAACAGGCTACATGAATATAGAGGGAAACTACTTAAATGGTCTTAAATAGTAATGGTTGTAACCTGCACTTGATTAAAATATTCCTTCGGAATGTCCTCTGATAGCATAAAAATATTACTCAATCTTTAATCAATATATCAGGAGAAAGGGTAAGAAGCACCATCATGGCTTTAATAACGAAAGAAAGCTGCAAACCTCCCCCTTGTGTTTTTAGGAAAGAGTGACATCAACTGAGACAAACACTCATATGGATTATTAGTACAACTCACTTTAGTTAGCTGTGCAAAAAATTCTTTAAACTGTTGCTTGCAACACCCCTTCCTCCTCAGGACAGTTAACACAAAATTCGCTGGAGCAAATTTTCAAACAGTCCTAACATCGCAGACAAGTAATATAGAGATCACAATATTGATTGGTAGAGCTCAGTTAGGCTCCACCTTAACAGAATTGTTGTTCACAGCATATTACACAAGAAGGTGCTAAAGGAACAAGGCCATATCTCATAAATCTGGGACTGAAGGAACAAGGCCATATCATAAATCTAACAAAAATCTAATCGTAGATGTTTTAATAACATCTTTCCAAATAAGATAGAAACATTCCAGGTGCTGTTTGATTCCATTAGTGACAATTGCCCTGTATTTATTACCAGGTCTCTAACATGCTTCAAGGCTGAATCACAAGTACTGAGTACTGTACTCAGCATCCTTATTCCAATCAATTAATTGTGCCCCTAACTAGAGTCATTAGACTGGGCGTATAGATACAGCTGTTCTGACCAAACCACCAACTAAACATTGACCCTTGTGAAGTACAGTGGGCATCCTGAAACAAAGTACTTCAGAAAATTACACAAAGTGACAATAATGTCATCTTTACAAAACATCTAAAAACAACATAAGCAATGGAGAATAAATGCAAGTGTTGCAAACATAATGGCTACCATGAATATCTGTCCTGAATATCTTGTTTATATCTAACCTCATTTGTTATTGTTCCATAAAAACCTTTTTAGAAATTATACTGTACATATTATTAATGATAGCTAATTCCATATCATCTAAGGATTTTGTTTGACTCTGAATTGCATTCATTTTTACATACTTCTCTGCTTTGAACTAACTTGTAGCTGCTGATTCATTGGTTCATAGGTGTTTACCAGGCTAACAACCACAAGGGCCTTTTTAAGCATAGCCATGAATCCCAAACCTCTGACAAGTTCTGGTACTCTTGATAAGTGTAAGCAGGGGCTTACAGGTAAAACATTTACAAGCAGGGGCCTAGGAGATGAACCATTTACTGGGTGCCTGTGTCCATTAGAGACATAGGTGCCAAACCTGGGATAAACACTCAGTCTGCTAACCTATCTGAGCTGCTCTAGTTACCCCAGCTCTTTACTTAATCTGCGTTAAGTCTTTACTGTTTTACATGACCATTCTCAGTGGTGTATCATACTACAGTCAGTTGTGTATGTTATAGCTAGCATTATAAAGACTGAATAGTTTAGACTGCTCCCTTGAAGTTAATTTGCTGTATGCTTCATTGAGCTTTACAACTTTGTGATAAGTGTACTTGACTGTTCAGTAATTATTTGATATTCCATGCTGTATTTGTAAAATCTGTTTTGTGTATCTGAACTATATTGTACTACAAAATGCACTAAACATTTGTTACAATATTACAAAACAGCTCTTCTTATTCAATTTCTGTTGTATTAACTTGTTTGCTTGCTGAATAACCATATGACTCAGGTCATGGTTTTTAAAATGTTAGTGAACCAACCCATCTATCCAGTTAAGATACTAAAATAAATAAGTACATACATTTGTACATGAGTATATACAGAGTCCAGGTTCCAACGTAAATAAAGTAGCAACATTCTTAGGTGTAAATTTACAAACAAGAACCAATATATATACCTTCACTCTTCCATAACACAGTTGCTAACTCTATTGCATATCCCATTTCCATCCTTGTAAACCACTCAATAAGTGAATCCACAGTTCCACAATTCGATACTCTACCAATCCACAAAGAAGATAACTCCACTGAACTCTCAAACTACTGGCCTACAACAATACTGCCTCCCCTTTCAAAAATTCTTGAAAAATATGTGAATAAACAAATCACTGACTGTATCCTTCAGGAAAGAAACACTCACTTCCACCCGACATGGTTTCCATCCATTTTACAGTACTACAATAGCTCTCATTTCCTTCACCCACTCTATTTTCCTAGCTAGAGACAACAACAAACTAGTCTCTAGTGTCTTTCTTCACCTCTCCAATGCTTTTGACACAGTCTTTCACCCCTTGCTCCTCTCCAAACTCTCACACCTCAGTCTCTCCACTGCAACTATTGCCTGGTTTAATGGCTAACTCTCCAACAGACAACAATCTGTGAAATGGCTCTCCTCTCTGTCTCCCTTCCTTCCCATCAAGACTGGAGTCCCTCAAGGATCTACACTCAGTCCCTTACTGTTAAACATCTCCATCAACCACCTTTACACCTCCTGTCCACTATCACCCTAATACAGTATGCTGACAACTCCACAGTCATCACTACCTCAGACACCCTCTCTGACCTGCACACCTTTACCCAAAAATCCTTCAACTCTATTGAAAACTGGCTTTCAAATAGTCAACTCATACTTAACCCCAAAAAAACTAAACTTTTACTTTTCCTCTATATATCTCTCTCCCACCAAAAAACACATTCACCATTAAATCCCTAAAAGACACAAACATCCAGGTCAAAACCCACACTAAATTTCTTGGTGCTATAACAGATGACCAACACAAATTTGACCTTCATATCCTCCATAACATCAAGAAAACACACCAAAAATTAAGCCTATTGTACAGAAATAAAAATTTCCTTACAAATGAATCTCGACTCTCAATTGACCATGCCTACCTCCTCCCTAACCTCTTCTACAGCTCATAAATCCTAACTTACAGTTCTCTTTCTTTATTAAACTTGAAACCACCTATAACAAAGTTGCATGATTTACTTCTAATCAGCCATCTAAATCTCACCACTATCATGCTCTCAAGACACTAAACTGGCTTGAGTTCCCCCACCATCTGCTACTCTCTCAACTTATCCATTCCATACTCAACAAGCCTACCTCATGCCCTGGTATCTCCAGTCAGGTTTCACTCTACTCCCCCCTAGAACCCTCATACGCTCTGACCAATGCATCTTAACAATTTACAAACCCAAAAAGTCTATTGACCAAAATCTATATAGCTATTTCCCTGCTCTTGCATGGAACAAGCTGCCTATGACCATAAGAAAAATAACTCTCAGCACATGAATTCAAGAATACTCCCAAAAATTACCTTATTAATATCTGGACTTATCTCTGTAAATACCCTCCCTGATCTCCTTCTCCCTAATCCTTCCCACTCTTCCATCTCTCTGCCCGCCCCCACTTTTTCTTGCCACTACCTCTCTACCCCTGACTGCTAGCTCCCCACACCTCGACTCCTTCCCTATTCTGCTCTCTCATCTTCATGCATAACTACCTTCCTCTCAATCATTCCCTACCAACCTGAAGGCAGACTCTTTAAACTCACCTTACATTGAGCCTCTACCCTTCCTTTACTTCCATTTGTAAATATTCTCCATCCAGTGTAATTAACCTGAAAACAGCTTTCTTCATGCTCCGAAAACTGCTTGTACTAACTTAACTGTTCCATGCCAGTTACTGAAAGTATGTTCTATGAAATGACTATTCCAAACAAACAGCTACTTGACTTTTATTGTAAATACACCTACTACTGTAAATATGTCTGCTCCATGTAATCAGCACATCAACCTGCATTTATTTTGTACCTTTTAGTACGATGTATCTCAGCATAAACTGAAAATCTCTGAACCAGATAAGTACCACAATGTTTTACACTCTTCTATGGCATCCTATATTATTATTGTTCTAATTTATTATGTATTTCTGTGGAGCTTTTCTCCCCAGGCTTCTGCTGATAAAGGTCGCTTGTTCAGTTGGACTATCCCAGTCAACAAATGTCAAATAAATATATATATATATATATATATATATATATATATATATATATATATACATACATACATCTTTATATATATATATATATATACATACATCTTTATATTTAAATATCTACATGTATATGTATGTGTGTGTGTGTGTGTGTGTGTGTGTGTGTGTGTGTGTGTGTGTGTGTATATATATATATATATATATATATGTATATATATATATATATATATATATATATATATATATATACATACATACATATATATGAATGGATCTATATTGAAATGTTGAATTTCTTTAATTCGGCAAACTGTTATAACCCACTGTGTCTGTGTCCAGTCTTGCACAAAAAATGCAAAAAAAGCAGCACACTGACAGATTGTAAGTGAATCTTTCATTAAATTCACCTACGCTACTAATACAAAACTAAACGCACATGGTACATATCAATAGCAATGTAACTGAATCTAATGAAAGATTCACTTAACACTACTATTATAAATCTAAATGCATGTGACCACACAAAATAATGTAATGTTAAAAATTTAACATTCAACCAAGTGCATTTGCATAAAAAATGGTTACCAATAAAAGAAGTAATACTTTCACTGAGGCAGTCATTCATATAATTAAGCCATATAGTAGCACACGTAACTGCATTTACATGTCACAGTGAATGCCCCTCAGTATGAGTGAAGGAAAGTATAGTGACAAAATGAACAGGATAGCTCTGCTTTTACAGTAATGTTTAACATTCTCTGTGCATCGTCCTAACAGTGCAATCTCTGACTATACTGATTCACTTTCTACAAAGCAATGACAAATGATTTAGGACTAGTAAAGCAAGTAACACCTCAGCCAACTCATTAGAAAGTCAGCCCTGCCAAACTTTTCTACTTGGATTAATACAGCAAGCCACCATTTTTAATATGTTCAGAACAAAAGTGCAACAATGTATGACTGTGTCTCAACAAGCCTCCACTAGGCCTCTTTGTGGTTAGCTGAAGGAGTGCTAAAGTCCTCTGCTTTTTTCTTTCGTTAACTATTTCTTTTTGACTAGTTTCTAGCCCAGCGTCGTATCTTGCACCTCCTAATCTTAGTTCACACCTGCATAGCTCAATGGCAAGATAACAGACAGGTGGTCAAATATTTCAGAGAGGCTTTGATTGGAACAGAGATTGATTTCTTTTTTACCTTATTTTCTGTTCCCTGTTAGCCTCATTTATATGTAGCAAGTATTTGTAAAAGGTTCCAAAGGACAAAGAAAGGGATAACACTAGTTAAAGATCATAAGTTGCAACACCAGAAATCAATATGCCAATAAAAATCTCACAGGTTGCAAAAGGACTCAGACAAATAAAGGTGGCTATCTGCACAATGATAGCAAGGTCAGAATAAATATCTGTTGGTCCAAATAGTACCTCTGTTAAATCAGATACTCGGCACATGCACTAGAAGAAACTGTCACAGGAAATGTGTAAGAACTTCATGCAGTCCTTGTTGCTTGGCCTCTGTGTGGGACAGCATAGCAAGGCTTAATAAGCCCCCTGGGGTCATTAGCAAATCACCCATGAACAAGGCAAACCAGTCAACAGAAATGGCTATTTCTATCATAGTTCCATTGATAAGGAAAACTAAAGTATGAGAAAACCATTTTTTGAAATAATGTGAAGTCCTTTTGTAGTTCCAGGGAGTCAGTTGATCTCTACTATCTGCTGGCCATGGTCCTTTTTCCCTCCTCTGTCCTTCTTGCTCAAGACAACCCTTTAACATCTCCATAAGATGATGTGACAATTCTATGCACCAATACCATCGTCCTGTGTGTCTTCTGATCACTATTGAGAATGACACTGGTTCTCTGGTCCTTAGCATATCTTCTATATCTGTAAGAATATGACCTTTCTGTGGGTCAGGAGACTCTGATTTGCAGTCATAATCCACAGAATTCATCCTGTCTGGTTACTTCATGTTTAATACATGACCATCTGATTAGTGCTATTGCTCTGCCTTATCTGTTTTTAATAACTTTGACAGAGTCTGTAACTTCAGATAAAAGCCAAAGTCTGTATGTCTACATCAGTAGAGACTGGCAAAGAATAACACTTATCAAAACAAAAACTGAACTTTATAATCTGGAAAACAGCTGGTGATTTTTAATCTAAAGACATGGCAATGTCAGTATCACATTTGCATTTCCTGTATGTACTGCCCATCTGTAATTCAAGGTAACCTATAGAGGACTTGTTAATGGCCTCTGCAGCGATACAAGACTTCCACAGTGTGTCAGACACTGCTTCAGTGGCATTCAGTTATGCATTGACTGGGGTGTACCAATGAGGCAGAGAGTTAACCTCACCTTGGTCACACAAACACAACTAGTACATCTGTTATGAAAAATGCTGCAATATTCAGTGTTATACAGTGCTTGTTTTGTTACAAAGACTCAATAACAAAAGGGTAAAAAAGAACCCAGTTATGCATAGTTAGCCCACAATATGCATAGTTAGCCCACAGAAAGTTTCTACTTATTATATCATAAGTGAGCTATGACCAAATTTTGGGGAAAAAAAGTATGCATGTGTGTATGTGTGTACATAACACAGTGGATTATGATTGGGTCTTCAGAGATAACCAAGATGTCACGTGTTCAAGCATGGGTGTTAAGAAATTCACCTCAGGAAAACAGCAAAACAAAGTTCAATAGGTGAGTTTTAACAACCATGTCCAGGACACACAACAAATGGGTTATGACCAGAGAGATCCCATCAAAATTATTTGCAATACATAGAGCTTTGCCTGATCCATGTACTGCAGCTACAAAAAAAGTTAAGGAATACAAAGACCTCTACAGCTTGGAAAGCCATGCAGACAGCAAGCAGAAAAAAAAACTGTCAATTCAAGGAACAAACAGTTTTAAAAGCTGTTGGACACCACAGTCTGCCACACTTGTCTGAGAGCATGTGGCAGAGCTTTTAAAGCCTTTTAGCATCTTACTACTGTTCTATAGTGGACACCAGTGGCTGGTATTACAATCTAGTGTAAGGCTAGCATATAAAGAGCCTGATTTCTGAGCATAATCATCATGCTTCATATACAAGTTACTGCATTTTCAGCTGCTAAAGCATGGGATAGGGTTGGGGATGGGTAAATGACAGGCAAATCAATCTGGGGTTAACATTTCATTTCCAAATGCAAGTATTCCTCATGCCTTTCATTCCCTGCACAGTACGCTCTTTGAAGCCTCCACTTATCTCCTAACATTGCCACAATTTCAGGAAAGTTTTCTTTTAATCAACTATAAGGATGTAACTTTGGCCTGTCAGCTTTGGCTAGACATACACCAGAGAGGCTATACATTCCACAACTTTAATTTTATAATCTCTAGGAACATAATACCCTAAATTATCTTAGTGTGAATGCCCTCCAGTTTAGGAACAAACACACTCAGCATGTGTATGCACTGAATGACTTATCACTGCATGGACTGAAATGATTGTTCTGGTAACGAGAAAGTATAGCATACAGTGAATGCAGCAGTTTTTGGTTTAAAATTAGGTCATCACAACAGAAACTATTCTTTTCCCAAATTGCAGTACTCTCACAGGAGAGTAGATTAAAGTGTGCAAGGGGCCAGGTCTCCCTTAATGAATGCTTGAATTTTGTCCCCTCTGAACTAATCATTACTGTGTTACTTAACAGCTAATTACATCATTATCTTGAAATGTCACACATTTAAATGAGTATCCACCACTTAAGATCTGTATATCTAATAGTTTAGTACTTGTACATAAACATCTATATGCATTTTGCATAAGACTTTACCATATTTGCTACATGAAGTTTTAAGTGTCTGCTGTATAAGGCTTGTTTGTACATAACTAACTAATCTAGCATATGAATGTTAATGTGTGCTTATCATTTACTTTAATGTTAATGGAGCTTTTCTTCATAGCTTCATATGTGTTTACTAGGCTAACGACCATGAGTGTACTTTTAAGCCTAGCCATGCAACCCAAATCTCTGACAAGTTCTGATACCCTTGATAAGTGCATGCAGGGGCCTGGGAGATGAACCATTTACAGGTTGCCTGTGTCCAGTAGAGACATAGGTGCCAAACCAGGGATGAATTTCCTGTTCCCCATCCAACTGTTCAAGTTGCACTTGAACTGGGATAGGGAGGAAGTTTGCTTCACATGGATGGGGAGCCTGTTCCATAGACGGGGTAGTCTCTGGAATATATACTTGTCTCTTCAGCAGGTCTTATTTGTAATACAGGCAAGGTTTAAATGTTTAGAATGGGTACTTCTGGTACTGTTTGCTTTGTGGATATGCAGGAGTTCCATCAGAATAGGGTCTGACAATGCCTTGTATGCCAGGCACAGATCTCCTCTCAACAGCCTGTAGGAGACAGAATACAGGGATGGGGTCTTGAGGTGGTCTGCACAAGCATGTTACTTATACCCTGTGTTCTTTGAGTGAAGAACATCTGTGGACATCCAAATATAGGATGTGCCTGGTTAGGTACATACTAAAGGAGGTATTGTACTCAGTGAAAGGTCTGACTGAATACAGAATACAGTGGAACAATGACTTCACTGAACCTAGATGCTATACCTTTGTTTATAAGTTGCACAACATAAAATGATTTTCTCACTGATGCAGACATGTGATGTTCAAAGGCTAGATTAATGTCTGTGTATGTGTCTCTAAGGCCCTGACTACTGGATCAATTCTTAGAGGTGTGTTGTAAATATGACAGCTACCAGGGGTGGATATTTTCCTGAAGGATACTATTATGAATTTCTTGTCGGAGCCTTGGACTAAAACTAAATGTCACCAGTTATTTGTCTGTGTCAGCCCTTCCTGGAGAATATTTCGGTCAGTGGGAGGATGTTATGACTGCTCCTAATTTGCTATCATATGAAAATTTAGTCAGTCAAGAGGCCAGTAACACTGGCTTTGATTTCAGAGAAGTTAATGCCAAAAAGGAGTGATTCCACGACTAATCCCTGAGGGACTCCGCTTGTGAATAGCCTCTTTGTAAAGGTGGACTCCCCCAGTTCTAACTTCCTGGGTCTTGTCTGTGAGACAGCTGTCTATTCATTGGGTGATAAAGCTTTTATACCTAAACTCCTGAGTTTGTCAACAATGCCCAAGTGTAGTATTGTGTCAAATGCCTCGGCTGGGTCAAGGTAAGCAGTGTGAACCATTTTTCCCTCATCCATCTCTTTGGTGACCTTCTCAAACAAGTCCACCAAGTTCAGTAGACATGACCTGCCCTTAATCAAATCAAATTGGGTTGGGTCTAGTGTCTGGTGGTTTCCTAGATCATTACCGATCATTCCCATGATAATTATTTCCATGGCTTTGCATATGAGACTAGTAAAACTTATGGGTCTGTAGTTCCCAGGGCCTGTAGATATCCAACCTTTGTAGAGAGGGATGACTGTTACTGTTCTCTATTCATGAGACACAAAGCCTGTTTGGAAGCTACAGTTAAATAGCAATTCTAGAAAACCTAACAAGTCATGTTTCATGCAATTTAGAAGGTATCCTGGGATATTGCCATCTTCCCAGGCTTCTGCTGTAAAGGGGCTTAATTCCTAGTATGATATTGTCAGTAAACAAATGCAAATAAATAAATAAAATCTCCTATTTTATTCTCCCCACCTTTATCATAGTTTCATAGGTATACACTAGTCTAACGACAAGGGCCCTTATAAGCCTAGCCATGCAAACCAAAAGTGACCCATAAACTTGATTTATATTGAGGGTGATTTTCTGACTGCCTTGGTCCACCAGAAATACAGGAAGCAGACCAGAGGTGAATTTCCAACTAGCCATATGCGCTTTAATCGGGATAGGGAAGAACTCTGCTTTACATGGATGGGAGACTGTTCCAGAGAATGGGAATTCCGAGAAAAATCTCTCTCTACCATGTCCTGTATATGTTGCAAGCAAACTTTAGGGCTTTTAATCTAGTAGCTCTGATGCAATATGTTTTGCAGATGTGCAAAAGGTTCATCAAATCAGGGTTCAGGGATGCCTAGTATACCAGGCAAAGATCACCTCTCAGAAGTCTGTATGATACTGAGTAAAGAGACAGGACTTTGAGATGATCAGCATAGGACATTGTGTTTACTCCATGTTATTCTTTTTGTAAGGAACCTTTGTGGACATTTCAGTTTTTGCATGTGTCTGGTTAGGTACATACCGAAAGGGGGCATTATATTCTCTGATGGTGGCCAATTACAGTGGTATGATGACCTCTTTGGACCAAGATGCTTTGCTCTTGCTTATAAGTTGAGCAACACAGAAGGAGTTTCTTACTACCATGGACACAAGTTGGTTGAAGGGTAGGTTACTATTTGCAGGAGTTCCTAGTTCCCTGAGTGAAACAACTTTTAGGTGTGTTTTACTGATAATGATGTAGTTAACCAAGATTCAGAGTTCCCAGAAGGTACTATAATGCATTTCTTGATACTTTGTTTTAAACCATGCTTTTGTCACCAAGCATTTATCTGTGTTAGACCTTCCTGAAGGATGTTCTTATCTTGGGGGGATTCAATGAGTGCTTCGAGTTTGCAATCATCTGCAAAGTTGGTTAGCCTGAAGCCTTTGACATCCAAGAAGCTGGTGCCAAAGTGGAGTGGGCCTATTAAAGAGTCCTAGGGGACTCCACAGTTGACTGGTCTCTTTCTGGAGATGACCTCATCATTTCGAACCTCCTGGATCATATTAGTGAGCCAGAGCTATCTAGGGTGTTACAGAGGGGTTCACACCTAGTTTCATAAGTTCATTAACAGTGCTCAAGTATAGTACTATATCAAAAGCTTTGGCCAAATCTAGTTAGGCAGTATGCACAGTTTTCCCCTCATCCATTGGCTTAGTGACTTTTTTCAAAGAAGTCCATCAAATTCAGTAAATATGACAGTCCTTTCACAAAGCCAAACTGGGAAGGACCCAGTCACTGGAGGTGTCCCATGTCAATGTTGATAATTTCCATGATTATTATTATGGACGGCACAGTGGTGAAGCAGTAGTGTTATCACCTCACAGCAAGAAGTTCTCCGGTTCGATTCTCGTATGGGGTGCTTTCTGTTTGGAGTCTGCATGTCCTCCCTGCATTCGTATGGGTTTCCTCCAGGTGCTCCGATTTCCTCCCACATCATAAAGGCATGCGTCTGGAGCGTTTCTCCCTGGGCCTCCACTGAAAATTGGCTTTGTTCCAAGTCGGACTTTCCTGGTTAACAAATGCTAAATAAAAATAAATAAATAAAAATAAAATAATCATTCTTTCCATGGCTTTCAAATAAGCCTAGTCAGACTAATGGGTCTGTAGTTTCCAGAATGTGTTGGATGTCCTCCCTTATGAAGGGGTATGACCGTCACAGTCCTCTATTCACATGGTACAAAGCTTATTTTACAACTATAGTTAAATAATGACTCCAGGGGTCATGATTAGTTGTACTTTAGACTGTTCAGGAGGCATCCTGGGATGTTATCTTTGTCTTTTCTCTGCACTTACTCTGTATACTTCCTAGTCTTTCACACATACACACTTCTGTAACCCCATTATGAGTAACAAACATGCACACAAATGCTGCTTTAAGTTTGCTAAATCTCTTACCTTTTTTCTGCTCTATTCCATCATTCCATCTAGCACTTCACTCACACACACACACATATATATATATATATATATATATATATATATATATATATATATATATATATATATATATATATATATATATATATAAAGATGTATATGTGTGTGTATGTACATATATATATATATGTGTGTATATATATATATATATATATATATATATATATATATATATATATATATATATATATATATGCATATGCATGTGTGTGTCCTTGTCCTAATCCAGACTAACTCTAACCATCACTCATGTGCACATGGAGGACTTCTGCCTACACTTTAGCTCCTTGGATCTACTACCAGGTTAGCCTACTAGGCATTCAATACCTTATCATTTTTAAAACTACTGTCTAGTATTTTGCATCTGAGTAAAAATGTAATAATTTGTTTGTGTATATCTGTTTGTTGTTTGTTTACATCTGTGTAAAAAATCCTTTTATTTGTGTTCTGTTTTGCTTTTAAACTGTAAAAATGTATCTGTGTAAAAAATCCTTTTATTTGTGTTCTGTTTTGCTTTTAAACTGTAAAAATGTAACAGTTTGTTGAATGTCTTTTTGGAGCTTTTCTCCCCGGGCCTTCGCTGAAAATGGACATGTACCCAGTCGGACTATCCTGGCAAACAAATGTAAAATAAATAAATAAATCTCTCTCTCTCTCTCATATATATCTATATCTATATACGTATATATATATATATATATATATATATATATATATATATATATATATATATATATATATATAATGTGTGTGTTTATGTTTATGTGCACTAAGGCCATTTTACTGTAACTAATGTTTAGAGAGTTCTGCATTTTTCACTCAAAATGTTTCTGTTCATTGTTTCCTAATATATTTGTTTTACAGCTATATTTTCTTGGTTAATCTGCTAATACAGTTACTGTTTCCATTACAAATTGCCATCCTTTCATTTTGCGTTGGTACTGCCAGTCTGAAACACGAGTTTTAAATGAATACAAGTAGAAGTACAACCCTGACATAGTTGGGAACAGTCATTCTGAATTCTACACCACTCTTATTTTATAGCCACACATCTAGGATACACAAAGCTGGCAGAACTGGGGGACATGACTGTTTCTCTTATTTTTGGATGTAAAACTACTTCTGATTTCAAACAAAAGAGTGTGAAAGTAAAGTCCACTACTGGAAAAAAAAAATTTTGTAGCAGAGTTTGCCCTGTGCACCATCTAATGTGGAGGAAGGTTGCAAAGCCTGTACTCCTCCAAAAATGAGCAACTGACTTGGGCTTTGGCTTAGCTACTCAAAGCAATTAAGGCAACAGAAGTGATAGTGGTGGCAAAGGGAGTTGGAGGGGTCTATTTATTCCAATCTGCAAGAACAGTGAGTAGCAGCAAGCATCTCATCTCATGCTGTTACCACACGGATCCACGAGCATCCACTGTTACCACAATACAGGACAAATTATTACCTCAGGGATAAAAATTCAAAGGGGATATTACAGGGGGATTCTTTGTCACAGCTGATCTTTTGTCTTGCCCTTAACCCATTAAGCTGTCTACTTAACAGATTAGGTCATGGCTACAATTTGTCTCCCAGAAATCAACAAAGTGTGAAGACTTCACATATTTTTGTGGATGATTTAAAACCATCTAGTTCATCATATGAACATCAGTTGAAGAACTGAAAGCACAACTGGAAGTGGTCAAAACTTTCTCAAATTATATAAGAATTTAATTTTGTCTTGTTAAATGTGTAAAAGTAACATTTAAAGCAGGAAAGCTGCAGCACCATGACAATATCAGTCTGGGACAGGAATGTTATATAAAGGAACTTGAGCAGGAAGGAGTGTATAAATATTTGGAAACTGATGAAAGATCAACAATAAAGCATGAACAAGTGGAACAAAACTCAGTAAGGAATATTTTAGAATGTTATCATATTATTATTATTGTGTCTGTTATCTGACTTTTCCTGTCTGATTTATATTTCATCAGTCAATTGACTTCACAAAAGATTTATTAGAACCTTGTTGTACATTTGGACCATCCTGGTACATTTGTATATGGCGGCTTTTATATTTATTTATTTAATCTTATGGTATTTATAAAGTTTAGAGGTGGTGGGAGGTAATGACTCTCTTATGGTGGTTCATACATATTTTAAACATTTTTAAAACATTTAAGTGTAACTTTAAAAAAATTCAGGGTAGGGTTACCTTAAATGATGCTCACTTTTAAATGGTGCTCGCCTTATAAAAGGAAGTGATGCAATGGTTTTAGTTCAGATTCTGAGGAAGTTCCCAGCTTGACAGATGAAAGTGCTTAATCTTAAATAAACTTCATCATTCATTTGGTACTGAAGAGTGTTCATTCCAAAATGTGGCTCCTTGCAATGTTACTGTTAATGTTTTTTCTAATACTTTAGAAGACTAAAATTAATACTGAAAACAGTCCTGACACCTAGGAACAAAGTCCAAGCTATAAACCAATTTGCTCTTCCTGTTCTAACAAAGTTTTGGGGTGATTGACTGACTCCAGAAGGTAATAGATCAGTTGGAAGGAAAGCAGGAAAACTGCTTCATACTTGCAAAATGATATATAAAAATCACTGCAGACCAAGATTATATATTCCTCATTCTGAAGGCGGTATGGGTCTCCTCAAATTGGAATACATGTATAGATCTGCAATCGTAGGAATGCATACATATTTGCTGACCTCACCAGATCCGAACATAGTGAAAGTTTTAAAACATGAAGAAAACAAGTCTAACATGGAGCCTCTGTTCAGTTTAATGGAATCATATTGGTGTCAAGTGGGAAGGAAATCAATCCAGCAGAAGACAAAAATCAGGCAAGTGAATATGCCAAAAAAACAAAACAAAAGAAAGAATATAAGAAGGATCAAATGAGAAGGCAAGAAATACTGAAAGGGTATAAATATAGTTGCAAGTACAGAAAACTCCTGCAACAATCTTATGTTAACTAGGATCAAACACAGAAATGGTTAAGGAGAGGCGAATTAAAACCAAAACATGAGAGATTAATACTGGAGGCCCAGGATAGTGGATACATGATGGTTTACAAAATCCATTAAACATGTGAAAGAAACAGACAAATGCAGCTTCTGTACAACAAAACTGGAATCAGTTGCACATGTTGTAGCAGAGTGTGATGCACTAATGGCAGAGGGCCTGTATACCAAAAGGCATAATAATGTGCCAAGACTGTTGCATTAGGGATTGTGCAAACATTGCAGTATTGAAGTAGCTGAGAAACACTGGAAACATGAACCACAAAGCGTTACAGAGAATTAAGTTTATATCACATGAGATCACCATTACCAAAAGTTAAAAAAAATAGATGTGAGAAAACCAGATCCGACCGAAGGGCTGCCTGACGACAGGACAACCCATTTGTTATGACTGCAGATGCATCCTTGAAGGACATCCAGATATAGTGATCAATAAAAAGAAGACAAAAGTAGCATTGATCAATGAAATTCTTACACCCAGTGATTACAGTGTCTTCTGTAGAGAGAGAGAGACACAAAGTCATAAAATACCAGGATTTGCAGGCAGAAATGAGGGCAATGTGGAAGAATGATAGCCAGACAGTCCCAATATTAGTAGGAGCAACGGGTCTACTAAAGAAGAATTTACAGCTGTGACACCCCTGCACTGGCCCAATAATCAAGGAGCCTTAATCCTCACCACTCACAGCACTGGCGAATGTACACACTGGGAGGATGACAAGTACACACAAAGTAAAGTGCAATTTACCTCAAGAGCACACAGAGATCACAGTCAGTCTGGGGCTGGTTTCTCCCTCTTTCTTCAGATCCCCAATAAAACTCTCCACTGGCACAGCTAGAGGACTGAGATCTCAGCTGACTGGCCAAATCAAGATCTCCATTACCCTCTCTGTCCAACCAGTGCTTCGTATCCCTGCCCAAGTAGTTGACACACACACTTCTTTGAGATTTGATTTATATACAAACACACACATACACCTGGGAAAGGCTGGCACAGGTTTGCTAGCTATGCCCCTTCTGCCCAGACTATAAGCTAGTTTTCACTGCCACCAGCCAACTCTTATCAGCTACTTTAAGGCCCTTAGCAAAAGGGTGTCCAATCCTATGGTGTAATGTTACTATTAATCCAAATGGTAGTCTGACCAAGAGCAAGGCTATTTAAAAGTGGCCTGTACAATGTCACCAAATAGATATGCAAGCACTCTCAGAGCTTAAATATCTCTAAAGAGACCAGCCACAATTAAAAAGTTTAAATATATTTAATAATAAAGACTAGAAGAACAAGACAATACCCAGTAAGTAATCATTTACATCAGAGTTCAAAATCACAAGAAATATTAAAAACAATATTGCAGGACAGTCTCAAATAAAGAAAACGTCTATGCTACACTTTACTATATTCCCATCTGAATCTAAAGAGTTACTATGCCCTAAAAACTTACTTACAGCAAGGCAAGTGCAGAGGTGAGTGAGTGTTTCCACCTGATGTTGTTAGGTCAAAGAAAATACAAATGCACAGTCTCTCTCAGAGAGTTCTTAAATTAATATCAAATATTACTGACATTACTTTTTGTCACCTGACTTCAGTTCCCAAGCTAAACCCCCTTTGTCAGAAACTAACAGAATTTTAGCATCTCCCTATGAAAAATACACATCTCTCAGATGTTTGCAGATCCTGGAAGTCATAAAGCAATAAAACACTTCTACACCTTAAACCTAGTAATTACTTCTCTTTCAAGACAATGCAAAAAACTTCTAGCTCTAGACATTGTGTCTGCTACTGCACTGAAACTGAAAAATAACATCTCTTTTATTACATGGTTATGAAACTATTTAATTTCAACTATTTTCAATGATTTTTTTAAGTTAACCTCCTGTGTTCCAGTTTTCATTAAACATATACATCTAAACAGTCACAATAATGCAGATACATTCTTATTCTATTCCAATAGGGAATACTGTGGTTATATTTTAGCTCAGTACATAACACACTTCTGTATAAATCACATCAATATTCACAGACATAGAATTATTTACAAAATTCCAGATAGCTGGGCTGGCAGTATTTCCCTTTGTCACAACTGTCATATTTAGATATGCCACCTATACATTTAACTCCATATCAATTGTGGGTGCTGCAAAGGGAACTTTTGGGAACCACCAAAGATTGAAAGAATATTAATTTCACAAACTTTAATCAAACCTAGACTTTGTCACCATTCTCATCCACAGGTTTCTCTCACCTCATAATGTACCACAACCATCCCTGAGCACCTGAACCCTCGTGCTGTTACCACGCACATCCACAGGCATATCACCCCTCGTGCTGTTACCACGCTCGTCTACAGGCATCTCACCCCTTGCGCTGTTACTACACTCATCCACAGGCATCTCACCCCCGTGCTGTTACCACGCTCATCCACAGGCATCTCACCCCTCGTGCTGTTACCACACTCATCCACAGGCATCTCACCCCTCGTGCTGTTACCACGCTCATCCACAGGCATCTCGCCCCTCGTGGTGTTACCACGCTCATCCACAGGCATCTCACCCGTCATGCTGTTACCATGCTCATCTACAGGTGTCTCACCCCTCATGCTGTTACCACGCTCATTCACAGGCATCTTACTCCTCATGCTGTTACCACACTCATCCACAGGCCTCTTGCCCCTCGTGCTATCACCATGCTCATCCACAGGCATCTCACCCCTCATGCTGTTATGACTGTTATCCACAGGCATCTCACCCATCATGCTATTAACATGCCCACCCACAGTCATCGCACTCCACATACTGTTAACATGCCCACCCAGAGTCATTGCACTCCTCATGCTGTTGCCATGCCCATCTATGGGTATCTTGCCCCTAATGCTGTTACCACGCTCATCTATGGAAATCTCACCCTCATGCTATCTTGCCCACCAATGGGCATCTCACCCCTTGTGCTATTATGCCAATCCATAGGCATCTGTCTCCTCATGCCATTATGTCCATCCATGGGCATCTTACCCCTCATGCTATTATGCCCACCCACAGACATCTCACTCCTCATGCTGTTTTCATGCTCATCTACAGGAATCGCACATATAATGCTGTTGTTATACTCATCCATGGGGATCTCACTATAAATGTTGTTGCTATGCCCATCCACAGGCATAACATGCCCATCCATAGGCATCTCACACCGCATGCTATTACCATGCTCATCCACAGGCATATCACTCCTTATGCTATTATGATGCTCACTTCCTAGGGATTTCAACACATCATGCTGTTAGTATGTCATTCCATAGGCTTCTCAAACATTGTGCTATCATGTTACTCCATAGACGTCTCAGTTATTACACTCTTAGCTGTCTGGGAAGACTGTTGATGGACATTTTATTTATTTACATAAACAAGAGACAGGAATATAAATCTCTGCTGTTCAGCTGGTCTGCAAAATGCATCTATACTACCACATAAGGAAGAATAAACCACCAAAGCAAACCCTGCTTTATTGTCATTAAAAAAACTAAACTTATACTTTAGTTTGCATATATACATATTGTATTTCTTTACATATATTTTTCTGTTTCTGTAAGAGTTCATATAATACATAAACAATGTACTATTACTGGCCAACAGAAATGAGGATGAAGAAAAGGAAACAATATCTACCCCTACCCTGACCACCTTACAGATTTTACTA